>NC_142746.1:14952674-15112674 GCF_051943395.1 Hippocampus bargibanti
TTGCTTTTGTCATCAGAAAATGTCCAGTGGTGATAATGAACTGCTCCTCCAAAAATTAAGAGGCAAAATAAGATCAAGGAAAAAAGGTGTACTGGCTGAGACTTCGGGAGTACTCCAAAACCATGTTGATGGGATGGCAAGACATAACAATGTTTCTGCAGAAAAGACTCAAAGGAAGATTTATGGCAACGATTACCATCAAGTGAGGACAAGCAAAGGTGGAGGAACAAGGTATGCCATCCTGGAAAAAAACAGCAACTGTCGCTCAAATTTTGGAGCTGGGAAAAGGGCTATTTTTCCCAGATGGAAGCTAAACCAAAGGACCTGTTGAAGACTTTACTTTTGAGGTCTGTGATTTCAAAAGAAACCACATTGCTTTAGATGAAACAATTGGCAGACTCTATGAAAAAAACAAATTGAAACTGTTAAGATTTTACATTGGCACAAAAGAAAATACTCCAACATCTCATTTGGATGAATGCAGTGAAGCTCATTCATCTGTCACCAACATGGTGGGAGAAAGTGCGCAATTGATTGATTGACTCTCTTATGTCTACACACACATGCACACACATCAGTTTAGGAGCATTTCATTATTTGTACTTTGAGATGTAAAACATCTGTCATGGTCAACCTTGCGTAGGGCAGTCTACAGTTGTATTTTCCATTTGTGTCTACAATTGATTTCATGGTTATTATTCATTCATTCCATTTTCCATATCACTTATTCTCCTAATGGTTTCGGATATGGTGCCACTTTCAGTTTGACCTAAAGGTTTGAAGTTGATATGTCATGTAATGTTGCAAATATTTGCACTGTTCAAACAAAAGCAATTCTTTTTGTACTTGATATTGTATTCCATTTATATGTTTGTGATTGCTGTTCATACCAATTTGTCAATGTTAATAAAATTTGTTCCAAATAATTCATGTTTTTTTTAAACACAAGAC
The DNA here is from genome assembly GCF_051943395.1 of Hippocampus bargibanti. Lineage (NCBI taxonomy): Eukaryota > Metazoa > Chordata > Actinopteri > Syngnathiformes > Syngnathidae > Hippocampus > Hippocampus bargibanti. Next base: position 14,953,626 of record NC_142746.1, read on the forward strand.
ACCACCTGCTGACGAAATTGAAGAGTGACAATTATGTTATCATTTACAGCCAAGTGATTGTGTACTGGGGTGCAGGAATACTATTCAGATCCACATTGGTTAAGTATTTGTGGTTAAAATCAGCAACCAAGACAGTATATTTATTGACACCCAGAATGATTTGGCAAATGAACATTTCATATTGATCAAATATGCTTTCCTTATACAGTAACAAAAACAGCAGACAAAAAATTATTTAAATTGTGATTGCTATATATTATTCGTCCTCAAATGTATCCCAATAATCCATTTAAAGTGAAGTGATAAAAGAAATGATGAACAAAGGGTTGAAGAAATGGCAATGGTCGTCGGATTCAGCCTTCATTAAATGTTACTTCGAACCAGTTGAGGAGCCATAAAATGGTTTCACCCAAACACACACCAAAAAAATATATGGTTATTGCTTTGAGTAATTCATGTTTAAATTTTAATGTAATATAATTCCAGTATGACTGGTATACGGAAACAAAAATGCTTTCACCAAAGGTTAATGTCTCTGACCCCTGAAAACATCATGCTTCTAATTTAGAATTGCAGTAAGGGCCTCTCTGAGGTGCAAGTACAAGTTCACAGCCTGATACGGCTCTTTTGGTGGCATCAGACCAGACTGGGCCATTAAGGAAGCACACAATACAAATACATCCGGATCACAAGGCATAGTTAAACGGAAGACACACTGGCTTTTGCATAGTTGAACTTGTTCATTGTCAACTGTGGAGAGGAAGTCCCTTGTGCCATAAAGTTCAGGTAAAGAATACATCACGTTGGGCCGACCACTGGGGACATTTATGTTCTTTGAGGGCCTGATGAGATGGCTGTTCCAAACACGGGCAGTATCATCCAACTCATCCTGTTGAGAATAATATCAGAATCAGAATCATCTTTTTTTGCCAAGTATGTAGTACACACAAGGAAATTGTCTCCTGTAGCTGCACTAGTCTCATCAAAAAATGGAGGCACTATACAGTTCTATTGGGGTTACTTTTTAGAGAGTTAATTGCTTGAGGGAAGAAGTTGTTTAAATGCCTGCTGGATTTGGTGTGATATACAGACAGATTTAGGAAGAGTTGCACAGTCATAGCAGCTCTTATGAGCAAGAAATTATAGAATTAGACTGCTTTTCTCTCCCTGCTCCCTCCTTTATACCTTAAACTCGTCACTCATGTTTACTACTCTGCCCATCCCCACTTTTCCTTCATCTTTTCCTTGATCATTTCACCTTCACCCTATGTCCCCACACACACAGACCACTATCTTCTTTCCACTATCCGATTATTTACCTTCTTTTGTGTCCCATCAACACCCTCTCAAATACAAAAATACATATTTCATAAATGGAGCTACAGAATATATGAACTCACCTGAATAAGTCCCATGCAACAAAATTGCAGGATGCTTTTGTCCAGAAATCCACCATCAAAGAAGCCATTGTCTCTGAGGTCTTTGAAGAGTGATAACCAGAATTCCATGCATTGGCTGCGAAGAAACCCCCACCAATATTCAATTCTTTGATTGGCGGTGCTGGCTCCATCCAAGTAACTGTCAAGGGTGCTGCCTGGCGGTATGGGCACCAGGAAACGCTGGAAGCCTTTAACATGACCATTTTCAGTCCCCAAATCAGCTCGAACGATTCGAGGACAACCTCCCAAACGGTGCACAACTTCAATGTAGTAACCTCCAATTAACTTCGGGTCACTACTTGTTGTGTAGGCATTGAGCCACATTATTTTCCTTGAAAAGCCATCAATAGCCCCATTGATGCAAATTCCAAACGGTTTCAGTTTGTCATATGAATCCATATGCCAAATAAAATTCGGCCCTTTCGAGAAGTAGTTTCGTCGTCTCAGACGTCTTGCTTGCCTTAAAGACACTCCTCTCGGATCCAACTCTTTCAGGACCAGACGAACATCCTCTTCCCTGACAAGAAGCCCATGTTCTCTGCACTTACTGTACATCCACCTGTAACCGTGTAGTTGTCCGGAATTCTGCAACTGGTTGTGAATAAAGTCAACCAAGACGCCCAAGTCATCGAACGTTTTTCGGCGAAATAGTCCACTTTTGTTCACCACTCGCTTCAAATGTCTTTCACTTATTAGTAAGCCGTGTTTAATCTCAAGAACGGATTTTATATCTTTGTATTTCAAGCCAATTTTAAAGTAAAACTGGATTAAAGGAACGAAAGGGTGAAAAGGCTCCATGTTTGTTGTTTTCGGTTACACTGACGATGAACCGGAAGTACATGTACGCGTATTTTTTAAAAAAAGATTGCGAGATCTCGCATTCTTTGCAAGATCTCGCAAAGAATGCGAGATCTCGCAAAGAATGCGAGATCTCGCAAAAGTATTGCGAGGGAACGCAAAGTATTGCGAGGGAACGCAAAGTTTTGCGAGGGAACGCAAAGTTTTGCGAGATCTCGCAAAGTTTTTTTTTTTTTCTTCGATGTCCCCTTAGGGGCTCCGTAACGCACACCCTCAAAAACAGAATGTTCTATTCATAAAAGGCCGGGAGGAGTGAAACTTTAAGCATGGCTCTTGAGGCACTGACCACACTACTCATTTACTGCGTGTAAAACCACATTCAAACACAAGATCCTATGGGGCGATTGCACATGTTAAATCCAAATCATATGTCTTTGCCGTTCTGTGAATAATCCTTTTGTCATCACAACAGCCATGAAGAGACTTCAGTCTACCATTTTGCAGCATGTTCTCATGAAAGTTTGGCAATAAAAATAACTAAAAAAACATAAGCACTCTAAATAAATCCGTGGAATCTGAACGTTTTTGAATAAGAGCAAGGTATGGCGCTTTGATAGAATTGCCACTCGTGTGCTGGATGGATGGAAAGAATGCTTTGATGAGTTGTTGAATGAGAAACATGAAAGAGCAGAATAAACAAATGTTGGGGAAATAAATGTAACAAAGTTAGAAGAATGAAAATTGGAAAGGCAGTTGGTCTTGATGACGTACATTCGAAGACATAGAAGCATCAGTGGCTGTGTCTGTAGAGTTTTTCACCAATTTGTTCGATAGAGTTCTACTGGGTATGAAAGTCCTAAAGGAATCAAAGAAAAGGTTCACATTTTCAAGAACGAGGACAATGTCCAGTGTTGCAGGAACTGTTGAGGAATCGAGCGGCTGGACCTCCACAATTTGATGGATGCGGTGAGCTTAGTCATGAGGGGAACTGGCATTCGAGAGGACGATGTAGAAGATTTCTTGGAAAAGAATGACGTGTGTAGCGACCCCTCTAATGAGACAAGAAAGTTTCTGTGCAATCTACAGTTTTCCATCGTCTCTCATCATGCATCTTTCATACGGTCTATTAAAAGAACTATTAAAAATTCTGGTCCTTAAGAATGATTAGACATTTTTTTCTTGTAAAAATAACTCTGAATTAAATACGCTGTTATACTATGAATCTCAATTTCGATTCATATTTTCTTATAATTTCTGAAAAAACATGTATTCACGATATATTCAATGTGTGCACCTTGTGTGCGTGTGTGTGTGTGTGTGTGTGTGTGTGTGTGTGTGTGTGTGTGTGTGTGTGTGTGTGTGTGTGTGTGTGTGTGTAAAATAAATACAAGTAAAAAATAAACAGTAGAATTTAAAATGGCGAAACAAACATTAAAATTGTACGAACACACACAGTCACACACATACATGCACACGCGTACATACACACACGTTACACACGTTAATGATACATTTTTTTCTATACTGTCCCTGCGGCACACTGTTTCCTTTTAACGCTAGAGGGCAGCAATGAGTTGAACATAAATGCTATTTAGAATTGCGGTAAATTATCTTCTAACACACTTCTCATCCGGTTTGTCACATTTAATTCCAAATGAATATTCATATTTTTACCATCATTATAGCGTGGTGCTGTTATGATTCCCTTTTTCTATAGTGAAATTGTTTAAAAGGTCACAAATTGTTGATGTTATTTATTTATACACTCATTCATTTATTAAGCAACTGATTACAACTGCAGTGGTGTGGACTATTTGGGTGCAAGCAGCAGCAGTGATTTCTAATACATCAGTTTACCAATTGCTAATTTTCATCAAACTATAATTGTAATATCATATCTTATTACATATCTTATTACAATGTTATTAGCAATGTTTTTCATTCTTGCAATGGCTTTTGTTTAGGGTTGCCATAATTTAATAATAGAGGATTCAGCGTGAGTAAAACCTGTATCCTGTAAAAAAATAGTGGTGGATTAACTCAAAATTCTCAAGACAATAACCTTAGGTAATATTTGAAGTTGGGCAAGTCAAATTAATCTTGTAAAAAATTGCCTTTCCCCCATTTTAAAAATAAACAACGTTTCAGATTGAGTCTCATGATTGTATCGAACTTAAAGAACAACCGACGTCACTTTTTTGTTTTTTAACTGACACCAAAACGTTTTATAGCATCTAAAATACCCAAAACACGCAGTATGATATTTTTAGTCAAATGCAAAACACCAATAAAAATGACTTAAAGTGTCCAAAATATGCACAAATTTGAGCTGCGAATTGGGCATTTTCTGAAAGTCCCGCCCCCAGTTCGTGACGTCACGCCAAGACGTCTTGCATTGCTAGTGAATCAAAACAATGGCTTCAGATTTGGAGAATATGCTTTGTTTTTACACATCCAGTTATGAATATGATTCAAATAGTTCTGAAGAGGAAAGCATACATGTTTGCAATCGATTAAAGGATTTATTTTTGCCATTTTGAGGCAACATCGGGGAAAATCTCTCACCCAAAAAAAAGGCACAAAATGGCGACATCCTGTGGCCACCTCCGTTTATACAGGCTGATAAATTCCTTATATGGAGCTTGGACGCCCTCTTCTGGCCTCCTGGCGGCTTTTGGGTGCACGAGGTCCCCAGACCAAACAGGTACAGCAAAATACATTGATGTGACGGAAGGACCGCTACAATGCGTCTTTTTTACGGTCAAGGGCGGTCCTTTAGTGACGTCACGTACGGACTCGTCACCAACTCAAAAACAAGACTTCCTGAATATTCAGTGCGAGTCTTAAAACGTAAAATATAACTATATGTGGTGGAATCTTTGTAAAATACGCTCAGTAGAAGTCATTTGAAGCCATTTTACAAATTATGGACACAACTTGTCTGGAGACGTCGGTTGTCCTTTAAATGATTGTATTAGCCTCCCCCACCCCCGAAAATACTGGCTGTTTTTTTGTTTTTGTTTCAGTATTGCCACATCACTGAAATCCCATTAACCTTGTCGATATATTCCTGATGACATCAGCTCTTCAATGTGCTCAATAACTTCAATAAGAGAAGCAAAAGATTAGGGAGGCCTCCAGAATTGATGATAGTTGACTTTTGCTCTCTTCCAGGAGCCATTGCCCCGCTGTCTGGTGGAGTCTAATCACAGGTCAAAGTCTGTTCCCAGTAAAAACTGCATGTTGTTGTCATTCCCTGGCAAAACTCCTCTCGCCGTATTGACAACGCATCTGACTTTCTTACAACCATGCTGCTCCGGATTGTTACTCTTTTGCTGATCCTCAGTGTGACCGCTGGTGTGTGTGCCACTCTGGGTCACTACCAATCCAACTCACATGAAGAGGAGGAGACTCTGAATCAAGAAAATGCCGTCGTGGCAGACACCAAACGGTACCAAGACCAGACCAACGAACTCCTTGAAGTTTTACCAAACAAAACTCCCGAAGCAGTCGACGGACCAGGAGAAACCAGCCAAAATGTGGAAGCCCAGCATCAGCCTAAAGATGATGAAGAGATGGGGGAGAGTGACGAGATCGAGCCGGTCCAGATGAACATTTCCACTTCAGATGACAAAAACAGCAGTAGCTGGAGCCTCATGTCAATTAGAAGCAGTTTCCAAACGATGCACGGCTACTTTGACTCCCTGGTGGAATTGGTGGGGGGCCACAATGGCGTGTGTCAGTACCAATGCAGATATGGTAAGTAGGTGGTCTTACACTTTGATCCTTATGTTTGGTAAATAAAATTAATATCTTGCTTTCATAACACCTACTGAAATGATATGTGGTGCATCACTTATGTGAATTTCCTATTACAACACAATCCAACAAAAGAGTGTTTGTGGCAGGTTACGTAAACAGAGTGACAAAGTTTGTAATCTTATCAGATATAAGAACAAATTTGGCATCACATGGAGGCTGATGATACGAATGACTCAATCCTCATAATATAAACAAGAAACATTGACTTGGTTTTGTTTTTTGTTATTGTAATATACCTGTAACTGTTTTTTTAGTAATGTGAAAGGTCATAGAAAACAATTTGTCATCTTTTATGTCCAAAAATCATCAAGGATAAACTCCAGTGCACTTGTGACACTCATATAGTGAGGGAGGGAAACGTTCTGTCATTTTATTTGAACATCATCAACATATGGCTCTTATTGAGATGCTTTTGGACACTTTATATTCATTCTAGATGAATTGTATTATGACAATGTGATATTTTTGCAATTTTGTTCTTGGTCTTTTTGTCCTCATTCAGTATAACTGGAATGTGTTACTTTTATGATAGATTTTTTTTCAGTTTTGAAAATGGAACAGAAAAAAATATATACAGTACATGTTTCATGTGATTTTATTTTACGTTAAGTATTTGACAATAGTAAAGTATTTACATTTAATTAAGTTCTCGTATGATCATATTATTACTTCAGATATATTTTCCCATACTCAATAGGTTCTGAATTGTTTCACATCTATTTAACATTGCTATGTTGGCATTATTTTTACTGCCGATATCCCAGAGAGAGTCACTGAGTCAACAGAATGTGATTGACATGATTAAACGTCCAATATTTGAAATGAATATGAAAACAAAGAACAGTACTGAAATGACTCAAATTATGCAAAGAACATAGAGTGCAAGTAATAAGAAAAACAATCAGGAACCTGGACTTTAGAGTTTTTCACAGTTGGGGCTAATTTCACTTCTGTCAGCAGTTGTGATCGTCTGCTGTAAATATCTCCTCAGGAGAACGCCCTCAGCCTCGTCCGGACTACAAGCACCAAGAGCCCAATGGCTGCAGCTCTTCCATGGTGGGATTCCAGGTGGTTGTTGTGCTATTCATGGCACCAAGCAGCTGATTTTCTCTTGTAACTTTTTTTTCTGCTGTGCCAGCTTGATCTTGGCATCCCAGCCATGACTGAGTGCTGTAACCAGCTGGATGTGTGCTATGACAACTGCGGTATCAACAAATATGACTGTGACACCAAGTTCCGCTCTTGTCTTCATAACATTTGCTCTGACCTAAAGAGGAGTCTTGGCTTTGTGTCCAAAGTACAAGGTCAGATAGAGAGTTGCATTTTATTTTATTTCTGTGCTTAACGTGAGTCGACTGTACACTTATCAAAATACTCTGTGGGTTTCCTGTCTCTTAGCCTGTGAGTCGATGGCGGATGCCTTGTACAACACCGTGTGGACACTTGGATGCCGGCCCTATATGAACAGCCAGAGGGCAGCATGTGTGTGTGATGGAGACGAGAGGGATGAACTGTGACCCTGAACACCATGGATATGGAGAAAAAAAGACACTTTTGCATATATGATATTTCAGAGCATGGAAGAGAGATGCAATATAACAGATTCTAGCTTGCACCTACAAAGGGACCGAATAAGGAAATTCAATGACATTCAATATTTGGGGGTTGCATATGAAATGTGTTTCTACTCTTCATGTTTCGGACAATTCTTAGGATTCTATAACTCCATTAATATTATTTTTTTAAAGAGTCCAGACAGAAAACACGAGAGTCAAACACGAAGTAGGGCAATTACGCTCAGGATGTGAGTCAGTGTTAAGTTATTTGCTATTTATGAACGGACGAGGAACTGCCCCACTCATATACAGTACACTCGGCAGACACAGCATTAAGTACGAAGTAATATAGGGCAATTTTATCTCATCCGCATGTCATTATGTATACCTAATGTTTGTTACAGTGTACAGTGATGTATCAGTCGTTTTGTTGAGCGACTGCGCGGAATAAAACCTTCTCCTTTGATGAAAGCCACTCAGTCATTCCCGAACATGATAAAAAGCATCTCTTCATATTGCAGTTGATTCAGATGAAGCATCATGATCGTAGTGATGACTTGATACACAGTAAAGGTCACTTAGGATAATGACACAGATGCACTGGGTTTAATCCACTTTCTACCTAGCAGTCATCGTTTCAGCTCACGGTACAACCATAAACGATGTTTTGTATTTCATTGCACCAAGTGGAAGAAGGATGGCTATAACTGTGCCGTCAAATAAAATGTTTGACCTTATACCCACCAATGAATCGAGCAAGAAAGAGAAACCTACTGTAAAAACGCAGTGTGCAACGCTGATGTCAGCAACTATATTTTCTACCACGCCGAGCCTTGTTCTACGCTTGGTGCTGCACCACTGCAGTTGATGTTTGCGCTAAAGTGCGATGATTAATTATCCCTTCATTACGCATAGAAAGATTTATTAACGTAAAGCATTGTCCACTACCATGGTGTACTGTGTATCTGCATATTCTCAGATTATTAGTAAGTGCCGTTCAGATGGGCTGTTAGGTAAAATTATGAATTGGTTGAACAATAGCAGATTGACAGCACTCTACTTTTGATCAAATACACAAGTATAAATTTCATTGAAATACAGTAAAGTCTCGTTATATCGATATTCAAGGGAGTCCGAAAAAATATCGATATAACCGGGACTATCGATATATCCGACCCTGTTTGCATGTAATTTTCTCCGTGCGTGCATAGAAATAGTATCGATATAACCGGGACTATCAATATATCAGATATCGATATAACGAGACTTTACTGTACTTCAAACTGAGTGATAAATTGAGCATCTTGCGAATTGACAACAACACAGGGAAACCTTTGATTTGGATTTACCGTTATCAGTCTCACAGCACAAAATAATGAAAGGAAGAAGAAAGGAAAGAAAGAAGTAGAAAAACAAAATACAGGAGTTGCTGGAAAGGCAGCCACTCTCGCTGCACCATCTTGAAGACAAAAGAAAAACAAATTAAATAAGTAATATGACAACACAAAGACACAGCGTCATTCATTCTTAAGCACTTGCTGTACCCTCTTTGTTACATGAAGCAGTTTTAGATGAAATATAACATGAGAGATTGGATCGCCAGCAACCAAGATTGTCTGTGGTTCGTTTTTTTCTCTTGATGTGCTAAATTTACATACCACCAAAGTGTTACTGTTACTCCCATGGTGGACGTAATATTTTCTTCTACACAGTTCAAAGTGAAATTGAACAATTGAGCCGCTTAACTCTGACCTGCATTTACATAAGGCATTTTGGCCTTTGCCATCGGGTACGCGTTGACCATCAGCTGCTTAAAACTTTACACGCATGATCCAAGATGGTCAAAACGTGGTTCATTCAAACTATCAGCAGTTAACTCTTGTATCTTCTGACATAAAAGTGTTTATTTCCAAAACAATATCAATGGAGCAAGTGTGATTTGAAGTGGAAACGCATTGTCACAAACAAGGATCTTCATGAAAAACATGTTTTTAGTGGCAGCACTACAGCACAGTTTGAACATGACACGTTGGACAGCGCAAGGATCCAACAAAAAAAAAAAAATCCAACATCTCTGGTTGGTCAATTAAATATCTTGGACTGAAACATTTGTGTAGATTCAATCCGTCTGGCTGCTGGTTTGGTGCAGGATGAAAATGGGCCCCCACTCAGTGTGCGCTCATGCTCAGATAGGGCACCACGACGGACACGTCCTCGACATGGCTGACTGCAGCGAGAATCTCCCAGGCGACACACCAACACCTGACAGTGGAGGGAGACTTGCTGCAAACACACAGGATACACCTGCTGTCATCAGACATCTTCCAATGAAAGGTGAGGGTCACGTTTATAAAAATGCAAGGACGCAAGGCCCACTTTCACATTTCTCATCTTTGATTTATTAAACATGCTAAAATCAGTTAAGCAAGCGGTGATGTATTGGTATTACAGAATGTGCGAACGATTAATGTAATGTTCATGAATTAAAGAACAATTGTATTTATTGTTTTAGTCGTAAATACAATAGTTCGTTTGTATCTTTACATATCTATAAAACATGATGGGAATGTGAAGCAATTTGTAGTGGACCCTATTTTTTGACACCCTCATTTTCTCACTCTGCGCACCCCCACCCCCATTTTTATGGTATTTTTTTCAACTCGCGTTGTGAGCTGTGTCAAATGCCACTTTTAATACATGCCACGGGCCATTGAAAATTTGATGGTGGGCCACAAATGCTGTAATTTGGACATGTACTGTATAACCTAAATATCTATACTTGTATTGCGCATTCACTGATCTCAAAATGCTACCGAGAAGCAATTTAAAAATTAAATAGAAGAAATGAGATACAATCAAGCTGCCTAATACAGTGAGACCTCAACTTACAAACACCTTAACTTACAAACTTTTCGTCTTACAAACGTCAAATTTCTGAAAATTAAACCTTATAATAAGCACTATTTTCATGATACACACCCACCTCGGCTGGCGGAGTGATCTTCGGCGGAAGCACACGACCGAACAGCACCAGAGGTTAAGTTACCAACAGTCCTTATGGAAGATGACTCTCCTTCCATAAGCCATCAACGACCATCAAAAAGGTAAATACAACTTTATTTTACAGCACAGTTTATTTCTTTAATTACAGTCCTCATGTAATGCGCCTCTCTTTCCAAACTGCAATTCCCTTTGACCTTCGACCTTCAACGCCATTCCATCAAGCCATAAATAACCATCACACAAAAAAAAAAAAAAAAGTGAGTCTTTCATTACAATACACTAGCACATTTATTATACATAGAATAAGGTATGTTGTGTGTAGTTTTAAGGCTTATTTAGTTGAAAAGTATATTTTATGGAAACCCGGGAACGGATTATTCCCATTTTAATGGTTTTCTATGGGATTTTTCTCCTTACACACTCTGTCTGGGAACCAATTAAGTTCGTAAATTGAGGTCTCACTGTACTTACAGTCAATATTCCATACAGTCAAGCAAACCTGTTGTCACCTATCCCAGCGGACTTTGGAAGTGCAAGGGTCACTGTATCTTTTTTTAATGAGTATTTGTCACTTTAATTTTTTTGAAAGTGTTGACTACTTGTATGCTTTGTGAAATGGTTTCACTTGCATTCTTGTAATTTTATGTGGTTGTAAAATACTGTCAATAGCTTTGTGCACAAATTGTGCTTGAGACATTAACTTATTCACTGCAATTCCCGAATTTATTCAGAAATTGAAAATAGGACGTGGAGCGCCCTTCCCGAGTTTGTTCAGGTTTTTTTTTCTTGTGGGGACTGCCGATAAAGCGCTGGTCAGAAGTCTGGCAAAATTTTTTCCCTTCCACGAGGGGGCAGCATTTCTTTTTTTCCCCATGATAGCTTTGTTCCAGCTTCAGCTTTTGTTAAAGTGCTATATAAATCAATATGTAGGTATTACAATGAATTTAGGACAGCCGCACTCATTTCAAACTCATATAACTCCAGACCCATATAATTTAGGAATCAGCCTTTTTTATGATAAAAGAACAGTCTAAAGTTTCTTACGCTGCATTGAATGTTTATGTAGTCCTAAAACTCAATATTCAAATTTGAGTGAAAATGACAAAAACCCTGGCACTGGAGTGGACACATTTTTACAGATGTCTGGCAGTGAATGAGTTAAAATCGCCTTGAAACCTGCCCAGCTTTCAAAACTTGAGCTGGCACTGCAATGTGTTTTTTTTTCTTTTTCGCCACATATCAGCAGCCAAAGTCAGGAGTGTTTGACATTTGATGCGACACATGAAGTTCACTGACCCATTACTGTCAATCATTTGATTCCCACGGCAGCAGATGAGTCATATCGGAAAACACAATGCGGCAGTATCAAATGAATTTCTTTCACAAATAGAAAAAATAAATGAAGGAGTTGAATGAATGTCGCAGTCAGGTTGGTTTAAAGGTTATCTGAGTCTATGGCATGTACTCTAAGTATTTTTATTTATGATAAATAAACAAATAAACATTCCCAGATGGCCTGATGGATATACAGATGGAAGATGCTTTTTTCAGTCTTTGTATTCATGACTTATTCAGCATATCTGAGCTCCAGCGGTGAGTCAATTACTGGGCTGACACAGTTGCAAACAACGATTATTGTCCCATTGTTGCGTTTCTGTATGTATTTGTGTGTTTTATATACTCACGTTTTATTCTAAAAAGAAAGGTGCAAGATCACAAAAAGTGGGAGAAGGGTGTTCAATATTTTTTTTTCAACTCCCTTTTTTCTCACATTCTAGAAACAGTAAAAATATATAAATATATTGCTGCAAACAAACTGACGCACTTGAAGTTAGTATGCGAAATTAGTTTTTTTTCCCCCATCAAGTTTTACAGACAACGATTACATGTATAACCTTACAATTACGGTAATTCTAAATTATAATGATGCAAAAAGTAATTTCCATTTTTTCTTGAAATTCTGGAAAATTTAAGGTAAAAAGTGGTTTGTTCTAGTTTAGAAACTCTAACTGGTCATAGACTTTGTTCTGATGTTGTGCTGTGAAAAATGATTGGACTCTGAGACAACTCACCCGTCTTTTATCAGGTAATATTTGAAGACCTGGTCAGCTTTGGGGCCTGGCGTTGCAAAGCAGCTCTCTACCAGGGCAGAAAGGCCCTCCACTCGCTCTTTGGGCTCCACCCCGAAGAACAGCGATTCGTGAAGTTGCAGATGAGGTGGCGCACGGTAAATCTCTGAGAACTCAGCGTTCTTGAAGAGCTCCAGCGAGAAGGGGAAGACCCCCTCGCTGTGGCCGGCCAGCTCCAGGGCTGAGCCGTGCTGACTTGCCTGGTATCCGTCGGACACTTGGTACTCCCTGGGGAACTCACAGGTGACCGGCACTACTAATTTATTGGTGCGTACGATAAGGTCGCCGCCACTACCTGGACGGACGCGGGGGAGGCCTGTCACCAGGTTGGTTGCGACGATCTTTTCTTCTGTCACCTGTGATAGAGGTATTAAGATTGTCATGATTAAGCAAAATGCTGATCCTCGCAATTGTAACTGACCTCTACGGTAGTGCCACAAGTTTTGAGGCTGAAGTTGAGGTTGATGTGTGTGCCATTGGAGATACCACGACATGACGAGTTGGAAAGAAAGAGGTCCAATCCTCCAATAATGTCCTTTGGTACTGACACCGTAATGGAACTGGCATTGCACTCCACTGGTACTGTAAAGAAAGCCTGGGATTAGAAGGGAACTAAACCACCACACAGAAATGCTTACTAAGAATTTGGATTTTGGATTTGCCTTTATTAGTCTCGCAGTGGAGAAATTTACAATTTGGAGTGTTCAATGAGCCTGGCATGCATGTTTTTGTAATGATGGAGGAAACCGGACGACTCGAAAACCCACGCAGGCCTGGGCAAAACATGCTAACTCCGGACAGGGACATTGAACCCGCTACCTATGCTCTGTGAAGTTGATGTGCTAACCACTCGACTACTGAGCTGCATTATTATTATTATTATTATTTATTATTATTATTATTATTTGTTGTTGTAGTAGTAGTAGTCATAGTAGTACTAGTAGTAGTATGTTCTTGTGATTTACAGGTATAAATATATATTTTTGTATTATTATAGATATATTATTAAAATTAGTACTAAAATTATTACTAAAATTATTATTAAAATTATTGTTAAATGTATTAATATTAAAAGTATTATTATTATTATTATATACCCCTACCCAGACATGTGCGTTTATCATGGCTCATAAGAGTATTTCAAAGCGGCCAGTGCAGAATATCCACAGTCTTGTACAATACCCCGACAGCTCAGCCCAGCCTCATCCAGCCCTCGGCCTGGACCACATTCACACTGTCTGGATCCTTTGGTGTTGACGCAGACCTCTGCGCAGCCACCGTTGGCCTTCTTGCACTCATTTATGTCTGAACATAACACACAAGCACACGTGTGTCATACAGGACACTGCTTTTCATTGACTTGAGTGCTGGAAGCACATGAGTCGCCTGCATGGATGAGGAGGACACATTCCTTTCAAGGCAGACTTCGTAATACTGAAGGGACAAGTAATAATAAAGAGGGATGAAACAAGGGATATGTCAAGAGTAGAATGAGGGCACTGACATCTGTCTTTGAATTATGTGTGTGTATGTACATCCAAGCTGAGTCATAGATGAACAATTACTACTCCAGGCCTAAACCAGAGTTTTCAAAAACTGTATTTAATATATGAAATAACATAAAAACTGGGAGGGATAGATCATTTGTGTTTGTTCTAGCGTTATTCTTCTTGATACTCTTGTCTCGTGTCTTCCTGTATATTGTCATTTGGACCAAATCTCTCTGACTCCATTCTTCCTTCCTGTAGGTTAATCTCACCCAGGCATGTTTGCTTGTCTGGTCCCACAACGGTTCCAGGAACACAGCGACATTCCAAATCAGGACAGCTTGGACCAGCGCATGGAACGTCATCACAGATGTCATAGAAATCTACGGCACATAAATGCGACAATTCATAAGCGGAAAGGTCGGTGAAGGGATGCAGTGAAGGTTGGACTCACGACCACAGTAGACATGGAAGCAAACGGAAGGTCTGGGCAGGCGGTACACAAAGTAACCCCCAGTGCAGGCTTTCACGTCCACGCTGGTGTTCCATCTGCAACAATCTCCTCCAAAGCTGGCACACACTGGCAGAGTGATGATGCCTTCCTGGAGCTGAGGGTGGCTGCCATTGAGCCAGACGGGAGCGTGGGTGCCGCAATGGTTCTCTGAGATGCAGAAGGTAGGCATGGCGTCCTCCGCCATTCCTGTAAAGCGATACCACTCCCCGGACATGGGGCTATCGCAGAATGGACTCTGGGAGGATTGGTTGACGTGATACTCTGTGTTCCTCCATGGTTCATTGAGACTGATGTACGCAGAATATGGGTCCAGGGCTGAGGGCAAACAATAATTGTAAAATAATAACTTGTTGGATTTATGTGGTACCTTTTCGGCAACCCTTGGTAATATTAGGTCCGAGTGATTTAAATGATGACTTTATTATGGAGTACAGGGCTGGGATCGCAGTTTGCAGTTCTTAGTGCTATGCCCCAAGAGGACAGACTCAAGAGTCTTTCATTCTTCATACCACAAGTCTCAAACTCATGACTATGGGTCCAGATCTTTCCTGTCCCATTATTTTATGCCGCCCATGAAAGCAAATCAAACATGTTACCTATATTATGATTTCTGAAATCTGGACCAAATTTTGAACTTCTCATATATACTGGTAATAAATAAGAGGGATATAGAAGCATTTTCTTATTACCAAACCCCCAATTCCAGTAACTTCATCGTTGAATCAATCATTATTTTTCACTTGTTTAAATTCCATTAGAGGTCTAATGACCTTAAAAGGAAAATAGTCATGTCATTGTGGCCCTGTGACAAAAATGAGTTTTCACTGGGTTTTCTTGTGTTATTGTTCTTGATAAGTCACTTCTCACAACTTTTGCAACGTTATTTATTATTGGATGTATTTGCTAGCTGTGAATGGATAGTCCGCACCAGAATCAAAAAAGTAGTTTGAATATCACAAAGCACATTCGATAGGTAATCGTTCAAATTTTTTTCTGACATTGATCATAAAACTTTGAATATCCATTGTAGTTGATTTAAGGTGTGATTCATTCCGTATTTATGTGTGGCCAAATCACAACAGAAGTTATCTCAAGGCGAAATTGCCTGCCACCGAACAGAACACAACCATGACTCCATGGGGGGTTATGGAGCACCATCTGCCTCAAACAGTTGGGTTGAACTACAGACACAGAATCAGGGGGATAGGAAGGATATTATTGCACATCACCAAAGCAGCAAAGGTATGCAACAGTCATGCCGTGTTATCAGGTGGATATTGACAATAATTCTGGTGATATTAACACTGGAAACCATCCATCCATTTTCCGTCCCGCTTATTGCTCATTAGGGTCGCGGGGGGTGCTGGAGCCTATCTCAGCTGTCTTCGGGCACGAGGCGGGGGACACCCTGAATTGGTTGCCAGCCAATCGCAGGGCACACAAGGACAAACAACAGTCACTCTCACAATGGACAATTTGGAGTCTTCAATCTGCCTGCCATGCATGTTTTTGGAATGTGGGAGGAAACCGGAGGACCCGGAGGAAACCCACACGGGCCTGGGGAGAACAAGCAAACTCCACACAGGGAGGCCGGACAGGGACGTGAACCGGCAACCTCTGCACTGTGAAGCCGGTGTGCTAACCACTTGACTACCGGGCCGCCCAACACAGGAAACTTAACTAAATAAATATCCTTAACCGGGAAGGAACAAAAGTCATTTGTGGACAATCAACAAAATGAGCAATTGATGATCATGCTGTTCCTGTGTAATTACAACGCAAAAGGGGAAATACCAGATGGATGTGACGGCATTTATTACATTGCTTCTGGCTTTCCATTTAGTTCAATTGATAAATAAAAAAAACATGGTAACATTAACAACAGACTGCACTGAAGTCAACATTATTTACACTTATGAGATTTTGAATGACAAAAATACCCATCATCAGGTTCGATCATAGAAAATTCATTCACACAGATGGCCATGCTTAGCTGTATTTACCATGTCAGTGATTTATTCATCTAACCCGTCTGTAATTTTCATTGTATCAGGATTACACAGCATCCTATGATGCTGATATTGTCTGATCTCGTTGAGTTAAAATGCTCTTCTACATACTCTTCTTCTTGCATATTTTAAGATGGCGGATGTCGCAGAGTGTACACTATGTGAGCAAAATCATGATAATCTGTTAAAGGCCAGGCACATACATTCAAATAATGCCTATACAGTATATAAATGTTGATACTCACTGGCTGCAGTGACTTGGAAGACTTCATGTAGTAGAACAGTAATGCAAAAAAGCATGATGTAGGTAAAATGAGATTGCACTAACAGGTCACTATGTCGTATCACATTGTTCATCCTCTGGCAACATCTGCTTTTAATAGACACCTCTTATCTGTTTCTGTGTGACAGTCATGACTTACCTTGACCTCCAATTTAACAAATCACAGAAAACACATTCCCATTGTTTCACACTGCATGTCCCTCCCAGCACTTGCAACCCCAATTTCCTTTAGCTGTAAATAAAAGTAATTTGTCCTACAGTGTAGTCACATATAGACTTATCTAGTCAGTGTTGTGTTAAAGCAGCTTGAGGATTTGAACATGTATTATTGTGGTTTGGACTGAGGCCTAAGCAGTAGCTTACACTTAAAGACAAAAAAAAAAACTGTTTTAAATGAGCGGCTACCAGAGACATATACTGTGATACTTTCAACACATGTGCCGTTCACAGAAACTGACACATGGACTTTGCTTTATTGTTAGTTTTTTGCTTTGACTTTTTTAATTCAGTTGTAATTACGTCATAGAACAGGCTTGACAGTTTTATATTCACCAATTATTAAATTAAGTATTAGTGAGCATGCAAGAAGAAAAAAAGGCCAGACACATTCTACTTTGTCATACAGGTCTCTGAAATAGACAACCAGAAGAAACCAGCTGCTTCCGAAACACTTCTTTGGGAGCAATCTGTGGTTACTTGGGGTTTGCGTTTTCAGTTCCTGATATGTAGTTAAATCAATGAAGACATCGATTCTAATTGCTCTTTAAGGTTAATGAAGTGGAAAATACCATGCTTTTCTTTTGTGACTACTCCTGGCGTCATTGATTCGCTGTGGCGACCCCTGAAGGGAAAAGCCGAAAGGAAAAGAAGAAGAAGAAGAAGAGGAGATTTCCTCCTTGGCTCAGGCAAGTTTAAGAGGCTTTGTACACTTTACTATAGAGGAAAAATGCTCTGCAGCCTAATCAACTCAAGAAACAACTGGTACAAATACACAATCTAATGAAAGACAGTAGAGAGCTGTATGATCCATTCAAAAAATATTCAGTTACAATAGCTCAGTATATTTGCATGTACTGTATGTATAACAGCAGTGTCTGAAAAATATAGCGGACACCCGGACAGACAACTCTGAAAAGTTGCCTGCCCCATTTTTCACAACTTGAAACACAATAAGACGACTAATCGCAAAAAAAAAAAAAAAACATAGTAAAAAAAACAAGTACCTACCACAAATGCTCCCTTGCTTAATTTATGGTAAATATCCCTTGTTGAAGAGTTTGCTCCAGTCGTTGTTTGCCGTCATGGTGCACAATGCAATGTTTGCATTGCGTTGTCTGCTCAAAGCCACATGGACTCCACTTTCTAAGCGGCTTTCAAATCTCTAAAGTACACTTTAGTCACGGTATAGTGCGAAGCACGAAACAGACTTCTGATTGGCTGCCGTGCCGAGTATGCAAATTGCCAAACGAACGTTCGTTTGGCAACTTGAAAGTTTTGAAAGGCACTTAGAAAGAGGAGCCCACGTGGCTATTAGCGGTTTGTTTGTAGCTTTTGCTTTATTCATTAAAACAAACGTTTGATTTGAAAAAAAACTTTTTTTTTCCTCGAAGAAGTTGTCAGCAACCTGGGCAGAGACGTTTTGAAAGTTGTATGCCCGACGTAAAATTTGTACGCCCCGGGCAGACGTTATTTCAAACCCTGATAACAGAGTTGTTACCTATTCACTTGAGTTTTACACTGGAAAGTCTACCGTATTTTCCAGTGTATAAGGTGCACCCAAAAGCCTTGATTTTCTTCCAAGGAAGACCCTGCGCCTTATTCGCAGGTGCGCCTTATATCTAAGGTAATATTGAGCCACAACAGGACTCGCAACTACTGTCAGCAGCGACCGACTCCATTTCCCCCATACAAGAAGTACAGTGAGACCTCAACTTACAAACACCTTATCTTACAAAGCTTTCGTCTTACAAATGTCAAATTTATGAAAATTAAACCTTATAATAAGCACTATTTTCATAATACACACCCACCACGGCTGGCGGAGTGATCTTCGGCGGAAGCACACGACCAAACAGCACCAGAGGTTAAGTTACCAACAGTCCTTATGGAAGGTGACTCTCCTTCCATAAGCCATCAACAACCATCAAAAAGGTAAATAAAACTTTATTTTACAGCAGTTTATTTCTTTAATTACAGTCCTCGTGTAATGCAACTCTTTCCAAACAGCAATTCCCTTTGACCTCCAACATTCCATTCCATCAAGCCATAAATGACCATCACAAATGTAAATAAAGTGACTTTATGATACAATGCAGTGTATTTCTTTTATCATATTTATTATACATAGAATAAGGTATGTTGTGTGTAGTTTTAAGGCTTATTTAGTTGAAAAGTATATTTTATGGAAACCCAGGAACGGATTATTCCCATTTTAATGGTTTCCTATGGGAATTTTTTTTTAGATACACACTTTTCGCCTTACACACTCTGTCTGGGAACCGCCTGATACTCCAGTACACCTTATACACCAGAAAAAAATTTTTAATATAGCAGACAGAAACAAAACAAGACAAAAGGGCCAACGGACCGAAAGCTCCAAAACCTGGATATGGATTTTATTGATAATTGAATTACATTTTTCTTTCATACATATTTCATAAATGATACAGGATTTTACACATTCTTTTTTGCCAATATTACAGCATAATGTTAACAGAAATATAATATCCAGAAAGAAATACAAAATAGGAGGTCAGAATGGAGTACACGTTCCTTTCACTCATATATGCTTCACTCTCAATCATATTGTAAGTGCAAAAAATACAAACAAAAACATTCAAGACAGAAGAGTAATTTGGATAACAAAAGTGGGAGTAAGGATGACAGGAGTGGGATGTGTTTCCCTCCAAAGGCTACCACGTGACACCTGACATTTTCGTTTTGAATCAGAAGCAGTCAAGTGAGGTCAGCAGTCAAATGGCCTCTCGACAGGGGCATTGAGGTTGGACATTTTTTTTCCCAACGCAGTAAAAAATTTGATATGATATTGATGGAGGGCGTCTGATCTGGCACTGATCTCTCACGTTGAGCAGAACTAATCTAAACACTCAGGCCGGTCAATTGCTAGCAATTTCTATTGACAACTTTCTTCAATAATTTCCCTTTGCTTAAATCTTTTTTTTTGTTTTCATATAATTTCCCATGTAAACTTACATTTATGCAACACCGCCTTGCTATAAAGGTCACCATATTAGACTTTTTTTCAGGTTTTCAAAACATAGAGGGAACCAGCAAAGTGAGAACCAGGATCATCTCCAACAAGGAAACAACTTCACTGTGTGTGCAACAGGAAAAAAATCATTTTATTCCAGTGACGGATATGAATGGGATGAAGGTGGAAAGGACTTATGACTATTGACAAGTCGCAATGGGGGGCAAAGGATTCACGTCAGTGCTAATCTGATGGTTCACTCAACCATAAATGACACCCATTCATCAAATATCTTTTCACTTAAAATCAGACACGCTTAGGAAAAGGCCATCAAAGACTGTTTACCAATGTGCTTCCTTGCCAACAGTGCTGCAATCCTTAATCATCCCAAAAGGCAACTTATCCCCGAGAGAGAAAGTACGCGTGTGTGTGTGTGCGCACACGATAAACAGATTGGACCAAATCTGTACGGTTAACTTTAATTGGATTTCAACAAGAATCTTCATGGTAAATGTTGAGGTAAACAACAGGATATGCTTGTAGGTCAAAGTCAAATGTCGGCTCGCATGCACACACACAAACACACACACACACATACATATACACACAGAGGATGTGACGGCATGACACTGCACTGCACTTCAACTCAAATGAATAATATTTGTTCACAGAGAGGGAAAAAAATGAATGACAGTAGACCTTTCTGTCCAAAGGAGTATTGCAGCCAGAGCGAGAAAAGTAAAAAGGAAACATGAGAAAAATGTAAAACAGACGTTACAAGGCAATGTTGCAATTGAGGAAATATCAAAATTCCACAGATATGAGACACGAGCAGTCTTGAGACCCTAGATGTCATAAATTATCATTATGTCTTTCGCTGTCTGAATAAAATTGTGGTTTCTGTGCGGTTCTGATGTATTCCCTTGTATTTTTGCAGGCATTGACAAAATGACAAACCGGCCAAAGGGAGAGTCGTCGATCCCCCCTTTCAGGTACACCACACAGACAATGGTGTTTTTGTGCTAAACTTACATTATGGCTTCTATAGACAGAATTAACCAATCAAGGGATGACAGAGTGCCTTATACACAACTAGCTATATGACATAAGGGACAGTCTCCATTTGAGTAGAACATGACTATGGCGTGCGTACACATTCACAAATTTCAACTGACGGCGTACCACAGCATGCAGTCTACCCTGCCTTGTCATGGAGGGAGCAGGGAGGTGGGACAGCAGCAGTGGGGAGAGAATACTCACAATGAGGCTTTTATATTAGTTCACCTCATGAGTGGAAATTCATGTGGGCTCAAAACAGAGTGGAGGAGGTGACGTTTTGCTTGAAAAAGCAAACATTTAGGAGTGAAATCCCCCGTTGGAGTGCTTACAGGAGTCTGTGTTCTTGTGGAATATTGGGAGTTGAAGAAACATATTTAATGCTTTTGGTATCTACATGACAACATGATGAATCTTACCCGGCGTGGCAGACGCAGTGAGAATATTTTAACATGAGGTCCTCCCCCCACTGGGTAACAACTAGCATCTGGTCATTTAGTTTATTTGATTGTATACATATAGATTTATTTTATATTCATTTCATAACAAATATACTATGGCTTTCAAAATAAAAAGTGCCAAAATTCTTTTTTTGGGGGGGGGGAATAAAAGAACACACAGTGATGTTGTTGTCTGTAGTACTCTCATACGTGCGCAGGCTGGGCTGGCTGAGAAGAGGAAACAGGGTTCTAAACAGATTCCTATCAAAGGCCGCGTTGAGGAAGGATGGCGGTCCGTCAACCTGGAGAAGGCGTGGCCAGAGTGTGAAGAGGCAGCAGAGTTCAGCCACAGGAAGACAGCGTCTCTTTTGAGTCTTGCTTGTAAACTTGTTTCATGGGTGGGATTGGAGACGCGCCCAAGAACCTGCCTCCTTGCTCGTGTGCTCACGTGTGTGTATATGTGTGCTGTTGTACCAACTTCCTGAATGGCAAATGTAGGTCATGCCGGCAACATACACATATACACACAAATAGAACACAGATATGACTTCCCCTGAGCTGGAGGGTCAGGTTTTGGTATTTCCTGTTTGCCTCTCAGGTTCACCGCAGGATGTCCATTCACTCCACTATCACTGAGTTTTTTTCAGCTCATCATCACTCTCTCTTGTGATTTTCTTTTGTAATTCCAAACTGTTGCTTCAGTCAGGGAAGTAAAAAGAGGGGGAAAAACTAGGTGGAAACTCCCAACTTGAAGAGGGGGATGCAGGAGAGATTTAGATGAGGAAAGGTTTCATTACAGCGGGGGCGGGAGGTTGTCTGGGACGGCGGGAGGGTTGTGGTACTTAGCCACAATAGAAAAAGTGAATGCCGGCAAAAGAGGGAGGTATTACGCTTCCCATCAATCTTTTCCAGAATTGATCTGTTGAACTGGGAGTTGAAGCTGCAGTGGGTCTCTAAGACGTTTCAGATCCAACTCCACCTGGACGACAATTCAGAGGTAAGACAAAAACTGGAAATGAGTGTACACATGTTGCTGCCACTGATGGGCTAATCTCACTTGATGTTCAGCTTGGAAAGAGGAAGCAGGTGGTTATGCAACTAAAAATGACTGGATGCCCAACCCAAATATTCCATTATACCACGCATTGCTACACATACACAGGTTTCAATAACACTGGAAAAAAGTTGAGAAATAATCTATCAGGGGTGTCTATACTTTTTATATCCTCTGTTATGTGTAGCAAATACTAGCATGAAAAGATTTTGATGACTAATCATACCTCATAAATATCCTCTTTGAGCTTGTTATACTTCTCAATGTCAAAGTGTGTTCTTTTCACCCCCTTGTGGAGGAAGAGTAGATACTGTCGGTCCCTGGCGTCGGGGTACACGTACTCCTGCAGGTGACAAAGAGACACAACCACATTTTGTAAGCACCAGTTCAGCAGACTTTGTTTGTGATCCTATCCGTGCCAGTTCAGATTACGGTTATCGAAATAGCCTGAAGTGAGTTGAACGCAACACGCAACACGTTTAGAAATTTAATTTCATCAGCAAAAGGGACATTTTGTCCAATGTGACCAAGAATGCTGAACCTTCAAAGTTAATGTTTATTTGGTACTTTATTTACCAGTTTTATGAAGTGGTTATTTTTGCATGTGATAGGTAAACAAGACAAACATTTTCCAAGTGTCAGTATAATTAATGAAAATGAATGAATAGTATGACCCTGGCACAGAGGATTTGCATTGCAATTATATGCAAACATATAATGAGACAAGATGAAAGTAAATAAGATTATGTGCCGTTTTGTTGCCAAAAGGAGTTTTAGTATGAACATTAAAGATAGCTGTGGAACATATGATTTGTTGTCAAGTAATCAGCATACCTGTCAACCTTGGCTCATAGCTGCCCTTATAAATGATTACAATTCTTGTATAAAAGTTGTAGTACGGCGTACATTTTTTTAAATGATAAAAAATTGCCACCACAGGTGGAAATGCAGACAGGTTACCGCATATGTGTAGGTTATGCTTTTATCTATCCGACCGTAAGGATATATACGATTGTGGATTACTTTTGCTGGTTTGCCGTGACAATAGTAGTGATCAGCGGCAGCATTGTCTTTGGCTGCCAGTATTTGAGACGAACTGGATTTGAGCCAAAATGGTCATTTGTAAGATCGGTTCACAATAATAATAATAATAATTTAAAAAATCCTGTATAAAAGTTGTGGTACCCTGTACATTATTTGAAAATATTTTAAAAAAGTGTATAAAATATGGGAAAACTTATATGTTGACGGTATGAATCAGTTGTTAATGTGGTGTTTTCTCATTGAAGAAATGCATGTGAATTAAAGGTTGGATTTTCCTTTTTTGTGTAATGTTGGTGCTATATTAAGAAAAAAATATTAGAAGTTAAAGAAAATATCTCAGCCAATATTTATGGATATATGACAGAAATCACCAACTCAATGGAAGTCAAATGTACCTATTTGTTCTGATATATTAGTGACAACACCTGTTTTAAAGGACAACCGACACCATTTTTTTGTTTCCTAACGGACATCAGAAAAACGTTTTATAGCATTTAAATACCCAAAACATGCAGGCTGTCAAATGCAAAGCACCAATAAAAATGACTTGAAGTGTCCCAAAACTGCCACAAATGAGCTAGAAACTGGGGAGATTCAGAAAGTCCCGCCCCCTTGTTCGTGACATCACACCAGGATACTCCTTCACAAACTGCCTTGCTCCAGAATCAAAACAATGGCTTCAGAGAGTTCAGATTCGAAGATGCTTTCTTGTTACTCATCGAGTTATGAATATGTTTCAAATAGTTCTGAAGAGGAAAGCATAAATGTTTGAAATCGATTAAAAAAGCAATTTAAGTCATTCTTCCAACTGATAATAATAATAATAATAATAATAATAATAATAATAATAATAATAATAATAATAATAATAATAATAATAATAAATTGCATTCATAAGCGCATTTCAAATCTCTCAAGGTCACTCAAGTTTTTCTGCAGGTGAGCAGCGGCAGCCACATGCGCCAGCGTTCACTCAACCTGGAAGTAACTCAAATAGAGAGAAAGCTTGCTAGCTAAGCAATTGTTAGCCAACAGATACCTAGCTAGATAGCCAGCCAGCTAGATAGTGATAGATAGATAGATAGATAGATAGATAGATAGATAGATAGCTATCTAGCTAGCCAGCCAGATAGACAGCTAGCCAGCCGGAGTTAATAGATAGCAAATGATAATAATAATACTAATAATAATACTATTAATAATACATTTCATTTATAAGCGCCTTTCAAAACTCGCAATGTCACAGGATACGTTTTTCGACTGCAATCTAAACTTCCAACTGATTATAGAGCCTAAAATGGATGTAATTACGGGAAGACAACAAGTCATGGCAAAGGCCAGAGATGATTCACATTGGTTTTATGTTCATCAAAGAATTCAAGAGCCCTTGTGTCCTCTGAATGAGATATAATCAGTTTTCCAGTTCAAAACCCAGATGTTCACTTCAATTTGGAACCCGTTCGTCAATTTTCTTACCTGGCGTGTGAGTACAAAATATGCATACATGGCCATGGCTGTGCCATATGTGATGAAATAGGTGACAGGCTCCATGATATCCCAGGAGTACTCCCACCAGGTCAGTCTGGCCAGGATGCCAAACTGGGTGGCCATGTAGGCCATGCCGCCCCACAGCACCCAGGTAGTGCGTCGCTCCGCTTTCCGACTAAGCTCATGCTTCACCTAAATGTGAAACAAGTGGTAGGAGAAACACAATGGGTCCAACAGGTCAACATTTAAAGAGAATCTCAGGATTAATCACATGATCAGTATGTAACCCCGCCAGCCGGCAAAAATGCATATTAGACAATTTCACGACAATTTGGCCATCAGTCGACCCTAACTTTCTCAGATATTCTGCGAATATTCACATTCACCGTAGAGCCTGGTTCACATAATAATGAACAGGACGGTTCATCATTAATCAAGCACTCAACACATGCAGGAACTGCTGACATACGCATTCCCAGGGAAACAATTATTTTAACCCTTTCGATACCATAATTTGAAATTTTGATTTTTGGAAGAAATGTTAGGCTGAATCATTTTACTGCCTTCTAAAGAAGGTATATCAATCAACAAATGCTGAAATAATGGTTATTTTTTACAATATTGAAAAATATTGATCGTAAATAAAATCTGAAAATCTCGCATTTCTAAATGTTTTATAGATAAAACCATCGAGGAAGAGTTTATACATCAGAATACAAACATAGGAAACCATTTTTATGGATAGTTAGGAACAAATAAACAATATAAAACCTAGTAAAGTAATTTGCACTGACCTGGAGTAATTTTGAGGCAATCTTTTGTTGACAAACGAAAAATGTCACTAGATATTGGAAGAATTGGGTACTAACATGTACCGACAGCAAATTTGGGAAGAAACATACTCTCCTTTATTTTCTACAAGTAAACATTGATGGCGGTAGTCCTTTGTACAGTCAGTATCAAAAGGGTTTTAAACAACTAAAAAAAATAATAATGAGCAACTGTGCTCTCTCAGAATTAGTTGACGATAATACATGAATTAAAAAGCTAAGGATCATGTGTTTTGTGTTTTTGTTGAGATGTCCGTTGCATTCGCCACGTAACGAACACAGATTTTTTTTTAGGCTCTGGGGCTCAACTTGAGATGCTTCCCGCTACACCCCTCTCCAATTGTTCATGTAAAGAAGGTCTGACCTTTTCAAGTGGACGGAGCTGAGAATTGAGGTCCTCAAGTCGTCCAATAAGCTCGCGCTCTTTGCTGAGTTGATGCTCCTCAATGCGCAGAGTGGTATAAAGCTGCTGCACCAAGAACTTGACGTCATTCAGCCTTTCTGTTTCTTCATGGGGCAGCAACTCTGACGATAAGATGAATAAATAACAATCAATTGTTTCTTCTTTAACTCATAGGAATTAATACAATACAATACAATACAATACAATACAATACAATACATATTGATGTATATCGCGCTTTAACAACAGTTGAAGCTGTAACAAAAATAATCATGAAATGGACGGCCGCACCTCTTCTCGGTGGCCGGACAAGGTGGGCGGTGTCGTTGATGACCAGCTTGAAATCATCCAATAACAGGATGTCAATGCCTGTAGAGGAGGCAACCCTGGCTCCATCTGTGGAAGAATACAAAAGAGAAACATGGTGTAAAATGAAGCAATGCGAGTGATGCTGGTAAACCACTCCACACCCCCTCCAGCACTCTTGACCATCGGCCTCTTTTCACTCTGATTATCACGACTGGGAGATCAGAAGCACTCCCGTGCTCAGAGAAGACTCCGAGCGCCAATTGTTCTGGTATAATGAAGAATCCAAGTGGTGCAAAATCACTTCGTGGCACATATGAAAGGATTAAATCCTGTTGCTAAGCCGCAGTAGCAGGAACACTTAACGGCATCCAAAATACACTTAAAAGCATGAAAGGCCAAGTATAAGTGTAATCAACGAGAAGGGGTGCATACAGTGTGAGTGTGCGTGTGCGCGTGTAAGAGAGCAAAAAAGTAGTAAAGAGTACCCGTGGAGTAGATGGCTACTCGATCGATGCCTCTGTCCTCTGCTTGCAGTTGTTGTAGGAAAACTCCCACACAATCACTCAAAGGCTTTAGGGTGAACTGACAGCGTTCTCGCCTGGATGGCAAACTGACCGAGATGACTGGCAGCCCATTCTGGTACACTACCGTCACCTCTGTGTGGAGGTTGGGGGACAAAGACAAGCATATATTTTTTAAGATTCAAGACATTCCCAAGCATTCACTGGGTTTCGCTGTAGCTAACTGACCAATTTAAATGAATTGAAAAATGTTAAGAGATTTCTCGCAAGGTAGGTGTCCGAAACATGTCTGGTACACCTACACTGTCTGTAAGTAAGGAATCTGCTTAAAATTAAATTTTGACAATCACTTGCAAGATTGATTTTGACCTGTAACTGTCATCAAAGTAAAATGGAAAAACCTGCATTTCCGATACTTCCTATTTTAGGGTATATTGCACGCCAGACTCACCTATATGTGACCGTGAGGTTAAAATCATTGCGAAAGAAAACAGATGGTTTGAAAAGGGAGTAAAATAAGCTATTTTCATAAAACAGCAAAATCCTTCACTAAATTGCCATGGGGGGTGAGGTTTAATTTGGACCGTTCTTACAACAGACTTCTTAGGCCACATAATTATGCTGTTGAGGTGATACCAGAGCAAATAGGGCAATCAGGCCTGTCGTAGACCCCACAATAAGCCAGGACAATAAAAGTAATCAGTGTATCCTCAGGGAATAATCCTCTGCTCCCCCAACCTGAGAGCAGGGACCTATCATAGCAGAGTCCCACATTTGCTCATCCTGACATTAACTTTCGGGAAGGCATTTAGGGGGTGAGTTACACAAATATTGCATAAGATAAATAAAACATGACTCATGGTGACAAAGAAATCTGAACAAAAAAATGTCAAAATTAAAGAATAGGCATCAGTTCAGTCAAAAAGATGTTTTTATCCAACTAAGCCCCCCTTGAAATGCCAAGCCTGGAAGATCAATATATTGTAATAACGCTGACCATGGCCTTTCAGAGCAGTTATGTCAATTTACTGATGCCAACTATTGAGATTTTGTATTCCCATGGATCGGCTGAAAGACCTCTCAATAATGCCCGCATGACTGGACTAACAATTGCATGAAGCTAAAAATGATGCATCATTTATTTCAAATTTCCACATTGAAAAGGGAAAATCTTAACCTTGCGGTTGCAAGGTTAATCATTTCTCAAATTTTGATCATGGTAACATCACCAGTATGTCTTCTTGATCCTGTAGGAGCCACTTAACTCATGAGTGGGTCTTAACAGAAGCAATGAATCCAAAGGAATTCCACAGGGGAGCAAATCCAAGCTGCCACAGTAACCTCTGCCTCCTGCTCGAGACCACTGCAGTGAATCAGCATATCATCGTCTGGCACACGCGACACCGGGTGGATCGAGCTAATCAGGATCGTCACTAAATACACAGAGCTGTGCCCACACATTTTCCCCCTTCTCTCCACTTCCGGTGGCTGACTTTATCTTCCCCTGTGCAGCCATCATAATCGAGGGTATCTCCCATCCCACAATCCCACAGCTCTTGCTTTCATATAAAATCAATAGATTCTCATCATCTAACTTTTCAATGCTCCTATTTCTCCATACAATTGCCCCGAACACAGAGAAGAAGCTATCCTAAGAGATTCCATCACGAGAGTGAGCTGCTATGTGGGAATCATTGCTCAATTTAGTTAAAGGCAGCATCTAAAATGACATGTGGATTACACTCTACCAAAAAGAAGCTTTTTGCCGCACCTCTGGGTTCATCCTCAGACCGTATGTGCGACAATAAACAGCGTATGAGACACAAAGGAGAATGAAAACAGAGTAGGGGAACTTACCCTCTGAGGAAGCCGGGGTACATAACATTCTCTGGCCATGCCATGAAGGGGAGGCCCTCCAAATCTACAGGAAAGGAGAAAAAAGTGGCATGTTAGGCTACTTGCTGCAACTTCACATTGAGGATAACCCTTTGGTTGTCTGCTTGACACGGAAACAGAAATAGTTCACAGTAGCATCTTCAGCAATTGACAAAAAGTTGCCCAGTAAAAAGCACATGACGAAAACCTACCTGGACAATATTTGTGTTGGGATAAAACCCACAACCCTGCAGATGATTATGTATCAGCGCATTCAACGTCGATCCCATTATGCCCCTGATAATACCAATAAATGTTGTAGGTGAGGTCACAGACATTTGGTTGAGATGTCTCAAATAATTTCAAAATGTATAAAGGAGGCTGTGGGGGCAGGTAGACAAAGGAGTACCAGTACCTCCATTTTACACACAGACAGAGACATGCAGCTAAGAGACAGAAATAAACCAAACCAAGAGCCCCACTTGAATGAGCGGTCTCAGTGTGCTTGTTTGGTGCGAATCAGGGCTCTGATTAGAGCAGATGGCAAGTTACTATAGCAACGTCTTGTTAATTTGGGCTGGTATAAATGCAGTGATACCTCGGATTACGAACACTTTAGCTAACGAACATTTCGCCTTACGAACATTAAATTTGCGAGAATATAATCTTGGCATACGAACTAGTTTTCGGCGGACGAACCAAACCACACAGCTGGCGGACTAGTTTTCCACACCCCCCTTGAGTGCAGACGTGGTTTGCTATCAAGTGGAGTACTTTTGCCTTTATGGGAGCGAAAAAGACCCCAGCACAGGCTAGTGTTAAGCCGAAGAGGACACAAAAGAAAATTACGGTCGAGCAGAAGAAGGAGATCACTGAAAAACACGAACGAGGTGTGCGTTTGTGTGACTTGGCGTCCCAATACCAGTATGCGTAGACGACCATTGCTACGTGTGGCTAAGGGTGCTTCTGTGTTGTCTCAGCAACGGTCTCAGTCAATAGAAGAGGTTGAAAAACATCTGTTGATATGCATTAATGAAAAGCAGTTAGCAGGGGACGGTGTGAGTGAGGGCATTATCGCCGAGAAAGCACAGCAACTTCACTCAGATATCATCAAGAGGCAACTACATCAACGGCCATCACAAAGGTAAATAAAACAACTTTATTATACTGTACAGTTTATTTATTTAATTACAATCCAATAGCACGTTTATTATACATAATATAATGTACAGTAAAGTCTCGTTATATCGATATTCAAGGGAGTCCGAAAAAATATCGATATAACCGGGACTATCGATATATCCGACCCTGTTTGCATGTAATTTTCTCCGTGCGTGCATAGAAATAGTATCGATATAACCGGGACTATCGATATATCCGATATCGATATAACGAGACTTTACTGTATATTTTAAGTAGTTTTAAGACTTATGTACTAGAAAATTATGTTTTATGGGGACCTGGGATCGGATTATTCTCATTTTTTAATGATTTCTTATGGGAAATAAATGTTTGGCAGATGAACTTTTCGCCTTACACACACTTTCTGGGAACCAATTAAGTTCGTAAACTGAGGTATCACTGTATAATAAACATTTGCTTCATAAAAAGCAAAAATACTTGTTATATGGTGTTAGTACAATTTGCGACTCTGCTCTGCAATTGATTGGTGACGGTGTACCCCGTCCGTCTCTTGACCGGGCTCAGCTGCGAAAAACTCCAATTTGCCTGCAACCCAAATAAGGGCAAGCAGGGTATAGATTGCACGGATGGTTGATTTAATTGTATATCTTCCATATGTACTATTGACCACTTTAGAGAATGCAAATGCAAATGCATTTGCAAGTGAATTTCTATGAATGTCCATCATATCAGAACATAACCAATGAATTACATCATTCATTTTATTGAGTTTTTAATCCATTGTCTCACATTTTTTACATAAACCAGTGTCTATAATACTACAGAGAGAAAAACACTGCAGCGGGTGACAAAGAAGGCAGTCTCAACATGCTGCTCAGAAACTGGAGGGAGGAGGGGGCTGCAGTTGAACACAGCTTGGGGAAACCCCTTTATCCCCCTCTTTTTTCCCTCAGCACAGCTCACGCTCTTTTCTGCTGAGCAGCAATCAAGCCTTTTAAGGCATTAAATGAGCTGTTACACCTTCTTCTATCCATGTCGAGCCGGGTGATGATGAAGCAGTGAATTTATAGCTAACAACGGCAGGGGTGGTACATTTTTCAAATGTTTCAAATCCTGCACGAACAATCGCAGCACCACAACTGCTAAATTGTGCTCCTGAAGCCACAATCTGTAAACATAATCAGTCATACGGTTGCATATACAATGGATCTAGGAACAATCTGTACAATGTTCACGCAATAACAAAACCGCTGTGCCATGAGAGTATTTTAGTTCGAACAAGCTATGAATATTGTGCACAGTATCCAGTGGACCTCGAAGGGTAGAGATGTCAAATGTGCTTCTTGAATCATACTGAACAAAAATAACAAGAATGAAAGATTATATTCATGACCGTACACTGACAGTTCTGGGATGTGGATTTCTCAACAAAAACAACAACAACAACATAGTACAGATATAGATGCTTAGTGAACCTATTCAAGTCGTTGCATAAAATGTGAATTTGCTGGTTGTTTCTCTTAATTGTCAGATTACAAACAACTGGAGATGGCACTACCTGCTGTACCCACACTTATGCAAGGCAGCGAGCTGTTGCTGATTAAATATCTCGTTTTTATACGTGCGTGTCTGATTGTCAATCATGTCCTCCCCACGGTTGCTTAATCCAAAGAGAAACTGAGCTTTTTAGTCAGTTCGTTGACACAAACCCAACTAAGAACTGTAAAGGCACTGACAGTCGTGAGTGGAGCAGATGAACCAAGGTGGCTAAGTCCCATCTGAACTCTTGTCTATTTTCTATCACTCATTCAGTGACACAGGGGAGAGGGAGTCCTTCCCAGCTGACTTCTGAGCGAGTGACAGGGTGCGGCCTGAACTGGTTGCCAGTCAACCACACACACACACACACACACACACACACACACACACACACACACACACACACACACACACACACACACACACACACACACACACACACACACACACACACACACACACACACACACACACACAAATAGCCAATCATATGCCATCTTGTTTGAGAGATACAATTCCACACTTCCTACCTCCATATGTCCCAGTTGATATCACAAAATAAACAAATAAATACAATTAAAAAAAGAAACCCGCACGG
This sequence comes from Hippocampus bargibanti, assembly GCF_051943395.1. Lineage (NCBI taxonomy): Eukaryota > Metazoa > Chordata > Actinopteri > Syngnathiformes > Syngnathidae > Hippocampus > Hippocampus bargibanti. The sequence continues at coordinate 14,986,177 of NC_142746.1, forward strand.
TATCAGATATGCTCTGAAATCGTGATTGCGGTGTAAACAGACAGCTGAGATGTATATTGTTAGGGATCTAATGTCATTAAAATGGGTAATCGGTCTAATTCTAGGCAAGCAAACACACCTTGATGATGGCAGGCTTACTCTCTCAGCACCATTTGTCTCTTCACATTGTCACCTCTCTGTTTATGACCTCCAAAAAGGCCCCCCAAAAAATCGACTTTTGGCAATATGAACTGCATGGCCTGCTCATTTTTAAAGTACATATTTAAACCTGCTTTTATTTATGTATTTATTATTTATTTATTTATGGAGGACACTGATTTGCTGTGGCGACCCCTTGAAGGGAAAAGCCGAAAGGAAAAGAAGAAGATTGAGACAGCTGAAAGGCCACACACAAGCAAGCACATACACAATGTGTATCCTGCACTGATTGCTGTCCCATGGGATCATGGGAGCCCAAACAGTGATTAGGCTGCTGATAACATGACAAACTGAGGGGCATTGGAGAAGGTTTTCAATTGCTGCACGCAGTGGTGTGTGTGCTCATTTACCGACTTTAAAGCTCCAAGGAAAGAATGAAACAGAGTGGCATCCCGAACTGAAGCTGCTGCCCCCGCAACCCGACCCCGGATAAGCGGCAGAAGATGGATGGATGGATGGATGGATGGATGGATGGATGGCATCCCGAACATACGCAAATATAATTCCGACGTGTGTGCAAGCGGGTGTGCGTGTGCGCCCATCTGTGGTGACATATCCATGTGTATTTGCAGGTGGCGTGTGTGTTTGTCCATCCGTCTGTTCACCAGCCTGTTTGACAGCAGCGATTGCAGGACGTTTGAGCAAAGCAAACCAACCACCACCACCCCCTTACCATTCTCAGCACACACCCCCCTCCCACTGGCCCTTGCACTCCCCCGGCATGCAGCCACTGAGATGTTGCGTGAAATATTCAAGAGAGCAGCTGCAGTCAATAGCACAACAACCTTGGAATCAATGTCATGCGAATAAAAGAGCGGGATAAAGACAGTCACTGAGCACAAGCATGAGGATTGACAGATGATCTGAAAGGCATGGATGGAATATGAGAAGATAAATGGAGCAGTGGCAGGGGAGTGATAGATGGGAGTTGATAGCTGGAGTAAAACGGTGAGAGTCACTAGTGTGCTCGCGTTTTAAGCCATGTGCTGCTGCATACATAGTGCCCTGCAGCAGACACACACACACATCATCATCACACACACACACACCAACTGCGTCTCAAATGTGACTCCTCTTTACTTTGCGTGTGGAGGCTTGGTGGGTTTGGAGGAGTAGTGTAAGAGGAAGCATCAGCAATCGAAACGGGCAGGGAGGAGGGGAGAGGGATGGCGTAGGTTGCTGATCACTGCAGTAACGGAATTCCTCGTCTTGAAACTGGGGGTTGCCCCTCGTTGTCCCCCTCCTCTCCCTGTCTCGCTTTCACTGATCCTGATATGCTGGTCTCAACATTTCTCCCTGCTCATCTGCACAGCATTTTACCTCACACTGCATTACGGTGTCCTCTCCAGCTGTTGTGAAATTGTAGGTCATCAGAATACATTCTGCGCAATCATTGCAAATGTAATTTTTAGTGTACAGTTTCCACTTTGATTAATGTGCAATAACAGGAGGAAAAACAACTGAAATATTTGAGGAGTTTCATATTTTTTTCCTAAGTCGGTTATCTAGGTAAATTGTAGTTCAGGTGTCAGGAACCTATGGCTAGCGAGCCATATATGGCTCTTTTGATAATTGCATCTGGCTCGCCGATAATACTAAATACATATTCTCACTTTTTCTCTGTTCATTTCCTGTTTGGACGGCAGCTGGCGGAAAACGCGATTTTGATTGATGACGAAACAGGTAAACGCCCCCTTTTAAATATGGATGATAAAATGGAGGATTCGCCTTTGTGGAGAGACAAAGTTCTGCTGTGATTCTAATTTTCAATGAAACAATACCATGAATGAAACAGTTGAATATCAGTGGCACTTTGATAAGCCCCATGCTAACGTTAGCATCAATATACTTCTGTGAGAGACAGCAGAAAGCAAGCGTGCAAGCTAATGAGCAGTGTGCAGGCTAGCTAGCAGTAGCTTCGCCAATGGATCTGGCAAGTTAACTTTCATTCTGATCGTTTGGCTCGATTCTTTTTACCAATCATGAGGAACGGAAAACTATTCATATTAATGGTGAGTATTATCACAAAGTTATTTTAAATAATATATCATTTTGTTGAAATCACGTGCGTGTGTGTACGCGTGTGGCTGTCACTGAAAAAAATATTTCTAAATAGTATTTTAATTTTATGGCTCTCTTAGTCAAAAAGATTCCCGACCCCTGTTCGAATGAATGAATAATTATGTGAACCATTAGTATTAGACTGATGTGAGACCAAAGTGCTGTTTTCATTTTCAGCAACATTTGAAAACATCCCATTTGAACATATAAATATGACGAATAATAAACATTTATTAAAGACATAATCCTGACATATGCCTGGTATCAGACTGTCAGACCTTAGTCGATTACAATTTTGCAGTATGTAAAAAAAACAAAAACCCTGGACGCACACATTTTAAATAGCACACTCACATTATGTCAAGTCAATAAAGTTACCTATATCAAATATGCTTTTTATACTGTATTTATATAATTTGCACTATGTATAATTCTTTTTATGATTGTTTTGTGCAGTTGTACATTTTAGTCTCCTGACATTTTCTTGTGTTCATAGAATACTTTGTTTTATCTTTTGACCCCTCTACCCCTTTCAATTTTGCTGCTGTAGATTGTGGGACTATTAAAGGCTTTCTGATTCTTATTATGATATGTTGTATCAAATGAGTGTACGTTGTGGGGAAATGTCCATCATGCAATTATAATTCTTGGGGGAGCCCTTTTCACAATGAACCCACCACGCACCTGAAAAATGATGTATATTGTGACCAAAGGTTTTGGCGTTATTTGGGCTGAACTGAATACAAAATGAAAAAGCAGTTCAACATCTTTTCCCCCCAGAACACCCCAGGCAGCAAAAAAAAATAAACATTGGGTGAATTGAGTGAAGGTGATACAGCAGCATGGAAGAATTATGCTGCTGACATAATTTCCATTTCATGATGCCCTTCCAGGAATGTGCAGCACTCTGTCATTTATCTGCACAATGGCTGCATCCATCCATGTGTGCAGTTACAACCCAGATAATGTGGATGATTTCCCAAAGTCATTCATGAAATATTTCATGTGTTATACAGTATGTAACCGCCCCTGTTATTTCCTATCGATAGAATGTTAGTAAAGAACACAGCACTTATTTTCGGCATCACTGGAAATAGCACTGAGAGCCAATTGACCGATAATGATACAATCCGGTCGAGTTCCTGAACACCACCGTATTTCATAATCTCCACTCAGACGCTGCAAAAACTGTTACAAAGCACAGCAGGTCAAAGAGGTAAAACTGATAACAATATAATTTTCCCACTGCAATGAAGATATGACTATGAATGATATATCTTCTTTTCCTTTCGGCTTTTCCCTTCAAGGGGTCGCCACAGCAAATCAGTGTCCTCCATCTTTAGAGGTTTGATATATATAATTCATTTTTTTTTTATTCTATCTTTCTGACCTTGGGTACATTCGAATAATTAATGCTTGCTCATGCTTTGCATAATCCACCTTAACATTTAGCCACCCACCTCACGTGACTTCTCTACAACGTTCTGGGACTGACAACATGAGAATCTGTTGCAATATTGAACGACAAGCAGGTTTCCGTGCCTAAACATTGAAACTGCCGCGCTGTTGTGGGATACTCTTTCAAGAATTTGTACCAATTGCGAGGCAGCACTTTCCGAGAGCAGAGCAGCCTAGGAATGGAAAACCGTGCTTGCCTGAAGGATGCGCTTACACAATATGGAAGTGTGTGGGAGCAGGTGTTCATTTTATAGGCATGGTATGACCCTTTTTGATCATTCATATAGCAGATGGCATTTGCTGCTCGCGTCCGTGATAATTGCGAGTCACGCAATACTCAGCCCTTTTCCAAGCAACTATAAAGCGTGGACGAAGTAGCCACTCCCCCTCTTTTACCTTTCTTTGCCTTCCTTCAAACATGGCTGATTTTTCAAAGACATACGCAACCCTGTCTGGCCAAAGACATTGCATACGCTTGCTAATCCATAAACTGGGTTCCTAATTTCTAAAAGACCCGCCGAGTTTGCACAGAAACCACCTTGAATCACGATCAATGCCGCTGAGTAAGCACTATTTCAGTCCTACTCTGCATCCTTAATTCCTCCATCTCGCCATTAACAGGAGCATAAGAAGAGAACACTTCTAACTTTTCTGCTCACTTGATTTATTCAGGACTATAATATGGTCATTGTACTAAAATGTAATCTATACGTTTTGACCTGGATTGTGACTAACTGAATCGTCAGATGTTGAGTACTGCTCAAACACTTCATGTTGACCGTTCCCTGCTTGGAGCAGAATGCTTCTGTGAACACCGAATTATTCGAATGGAGCATCTTGAGGCAACACATAAAGACTTTCGGGGGGGGGGGGGGGGGTACAAAAAGGGTAAGATTTTGGATAGTCTCCCAAATCTGGTCCCCCTCTGGGTGTGAGGGAGCAGGCATGAAAAAAATACAACTGTAAATTATTCATTTTGGGATTTGGGGGGGGGGAGTCCATAACATAATGGCTGTTATTAAAATCCACATTAGCATTAGTTTATCGTCATTTTTTTCTGTGTCAGATGCGGAAGGGCGGGGGCTAGATGTGTCCATGTGCACCAGAAAAAAAAATTGGTGATCAAATGCGCTTGGCTTGCTTACCACACTCAAAGCGCTGCTGCCACAAACAGAAATTAGCAGCCGGCCACTGTGATCACTCATGAAACCAAGTGAGGCAGAAGAGTGGATGACCAAATGACAACAGGAGTATGCCACCAAGATCTTGCCACTCTAAATCAAGTCGGGCTAGTGGTTGGCCCCCTAGTCTGTGGAGCATGATTTGGCCATAGGGCATGAGATCCACCCAAAAAAAAGAGAGGATTCTGACAAAAGCATGAAACAGATGCTATTCGGAGAACTGGGAATCGTTTGACATTTTGAAGCAAATGTATATGGTACATGTTTGAACAACACTATGGAAAGAGAAGTATGACCCACATTTCTTCCAAGTTTATTTTTGAATAAATTACATTATCTTAACATGGTGTTGTAAATTTCACCAATCAAACTTTTGTAGCGTAACTGCGTGTGGGGCAATGTGCCTACATGTGTTGTATGTGTAAGGGTGATTGGGCAGACTACAGCATCCCAGTTAAGGCAATGAATTTCTCAAGAGGCCGCAGCGGCTATTTATGAAGTGGAGCATGGGAGTATTCCTTTTGAGGAATGTTGACTGTATTCGTCCTCATGACAGACGTGTTCCTATGACACAGAATGCCTTAGCAATGACTCAGACTCACTGAAGAAGGCCTTTCTGTTATTGCACAGATCCTTCATGCAAGATAAGGCAACTCGAAAGTTTAGCAAACAATCAGCTTCAGTAGATGCCTGATTACATCATCACCCTGTGCTCAATGAAGAGACAGAGAGAGACAGAGACAGAGACAGAGAGAGATACAGAGAGACAGAGACAGAGAGAGAGAGAGAGAGAGAGAGAGAGAGAGAGAGAGAGAGAGAGAGAGAGAGAGAGAGAGAGAGAGAGCAAGAGAGTGAGCGACACCTCAAAATCGGACTCCGTGGAATTGCTGTACTCTGTCTTCTCGGCTGTGTCAGTAAGTGGGTCCGAGCTATACTTTGCACCATTTCACATGGACGTGGCATTGCATTAATGAGAGCAGCATGAAGTGCTCTCATTAAGTGACATGTGCTTGACCAGATACTGAGGAGATGGCTGTGCATGTCTCATTTATTTTAAAAGATACACGCATGGCAGTGATCCATCATTCAGGCCAATGTTATTGACTTTTTGATACAGTGCCAACAAAGAAATATGATTCACTCAAATTAAGAATGGATACAATTTAAGCTGCTTGCTCATGGGTGGGGCGTAAAATAAGGGGGGGGGGGGGGGAACTGTACGGTGTCGGTTCCCAAAGCTGAGCAAAGAAAAATGGCATCTAAGGCTTGATTGCTCATGGAAGCCAAGAATCAAAAAGACGAGTCAGGAGGAAATGTGGCGCTGCATAATAATATAGTCAATGGAAATACTTGGGCAGTGAGATATGACGACAATGACTATGTTCTGCGGATTATGGAGATTTACTTGCTAAATTTGAGGGCACGGTGTCATTTCGGGCACATCAAAAGGCAACAATGGAGGACACACTGAATTGAGATTAGAGGAAAAGGACAAATTTAATAATAGTCTTCCTTGAGCTATGGAATTGGATCCAGCACTAATCTCAGTTGACTTTATTCGTATTATCAATCCTCCTTGCGTCCCCTTGTGCGGTCTGTGTGCTGTGTTTGTCCCTGTTTTGACAGCTGACAGAGGTAGAACCAATGTGTCACACTCATAGACAAAGGTACAATGAGATACCGCCCGAGACACTTTTGCGGTCTGAAAATTTAACCGTCTGCTTATTTGACTGCTGCATCCATTCTTGAAGCCCTGCAGGTAGCAGAAATTATACATTTATAGACACTGTCCCACTTTCACTTAAATCTATGTGAGTCAGTGAGTGGACCTGGAGTGCCTGTGATATATTTAAATACTTTTTGCTTCAGCATTTACCACAAAAAAATTGACATGAAACAAATTAGAAATTAAGCATTCAGAATGTTGTTCTGCAGCTGAAAAAATACTTTGTAGCAATGCTATGCCACCGATGTCATGTCATGCTGAGGTTTACTGTCCATAATCTTGGCCGCCATTTTTGTACACAATATAATTTTTAGCCACCGGATCACATTCGCAATTAACTTTCAGAGCACCTGGGAGCCTGACTTGTCCGTCAAAAACACACTGCTAAAAAGTGGTTACAGCAATTACTGTACCTAGACTTGCCTATAAATAATTTGCGTTCATAATGTCAAGAAAGTGTTGAATTCGTGTTATGGATTAAATCGTGTATCTATGTTAAATAAAAGCAATTTAGCCAATAATGCATGTGGTTACTTAATCCATTGGTACATGAAAGAGGGATTAAATTGAAAACAGCAGTGAAAATGGGTTAAACTAGAGAATCTAAAGATGCGAACAACAAGTTAAGATCTAAAATAACTTAACTTACCAACATGGTCAATTTGCAAAATCTAGGGAGGGAAAAATAGAAAGGTATCAAAGGCAGAAATGGGTGATTTAACGTTCAAAGAAAATATGTTTTGTTCATTTTTTGGGGGGTTTGCTTTTTTTTCAATGAAGGTTGCAATTTCTCAAAAGATCAAGTCACAACAGCACAGGCCAGCAATATGCAAAACACATTACACAAAAATGACAAGTTACACGTAGAATCCTTATTAAACAGAGATGAAAATTATGAGGAGGCCCATCCAAGGAAATGATTTAACAAAAACAAGAAAACAAAACAAAACAATGAATATAGGATTTGAGATCTTTTTTTCTTTTTTTACAAAGTAAAAGTGACAGGATATTTCTTTGACTAAGATGCATTCAAGCTCCGTGGAACTGGTTTTTAATACTTTTTTTTTCTCTAAATAGAGTCAAGTCTTGTACAGTATTCACACCTAATGTGTTCACATTGCAACCCACGGCTGGAAAATGTAAACAGAGCTCAGCAGATACGAATGAAATTAGTAACATACACAAAGGTACACACAAGCACACACGTATATACACACACAAGAAGAAGATGCCATAAGGGCATCTCAGCTTTACAGGCCACTGTCGACTTCTAAGCCATCAAGTGTTTTCCTGCTTACTCAACCATGGATTAAGTTATCTTAATTTCTCTCGTGAATCATCGATTCCCATGTTCCTCTGTGCAATTTATCGCTTCAAGTTTGAACTCTGAACAATGATACACCCCTGACAAAGTTTGGGGAACATATGTGTCTATTTCCTAATAATATGAAATACTTAAAGACCCCCTAGACAAGAGCTATGTGTGCCGCAGCACCACCACCGCCCAATCCATGCACCATCTTTTATGACTTCTAAAATAGCATTTCTTTTTTCAATGACATCTCGAGTTGGAATTAGGACACAAAAAGAGAATTAGCTTTGCTGGAGAAAAATACTTCCTCGTTTAGCTTTCACTTCATCCACCCCAGAACTGGGGAGGTCAAGAGGTTGGCATATGATTCATTCGGTACATGCGTGTGCATAGAACCATCAACTGGTAAGTCTCCTAAGAAGCTGCAGCAAAATTGATGCACGTCAAGCAGCAACACATGGATGGATTGGTAGGCTCGGCCTTTGCCAAGGGAAGAGAAGTGCCGATGCTGCAGGAATGGAGTGAGTGATGGAGAAGAATGATGATGATGGAATAGAGCGGGAGGAATGGGGGCATAAAAGGTGAAAACAATAGAGCTCAACTTGTATACCTGGCTGAGCTCGGAACTGAGGACGGCAAAGTGAAATGACCTTCAAATACAGGTTAGATATTTCAGCTTTGCTGATTGGTCCACCTTCTACAACAAGCCATAGCAAGGCAAACATTCCGAACTGAAAAATATAAAAAGAAAAATCAAATGAGAATGACATGATTTGAAAACACAACCACTGAGCAAGACGGACAGAACAAATAAGACACAATAATTTATCAGTCGACAGTTTTCATGGAAGCGAATAGTAGCTATGCCATTGCTTCCAAAAATATGGAATCAATTCTTACTCCATGTCCCACACCCAATTACCCTACGATTGACTGACAAGCTGACCACTTTTTGCCAACCGCACCAGGCTCCAGGCACTGGCAAGAGCTTTCGGAGCAGCATAGGAAATGGATGCCTCTGGGCCTGTTTTTTTTTCTCCTTCCAAGCTCTTGCAATGTTGATGGGAGAGTTATGAATGAGTTATAAGCATGAAATACCATAATGGATAAAGTACCCAACCAAACTGAGTTGGCAAATAAAAATGATGTAGCAAGTAAACATACATTTTGGCAGCAACGCAAACAAATTGTATCTTAATGGACATTTGAGAGTATTAACATGGATGCAGTTCGACCACATCACAGTAAATATTAAAAGATGGAGTGTTTGCGAACGTAAGGTTCATTCAAGGTCGCAAACAGTCATAAAGAAAGTTTTTTCTTGTCACAAAGACATTTTGACCTGTTTCATGCCTCCTTATGAAATCGGCCTCAAATGAAACCTACAGGTACATCTTTGAGATTAATCAAAAGAGCTGGAGTGCTAAGTGGCACTTGTAAACCGAAGGGATTATAGAAACAATGATTCAAAAGTTGTCAAAACAGACACTTTTTACAAAAGATTGTTTAAGGTACAGCAGGAAGAAACATTCCTCGAAAAAGGAAATCTAGTTCAAGTATTTGAAAATATTGATACAACTGTAGGAATTGGTGTCCTACACGATGTGGCTCAGAAGAGGGTTGGTAATATCGATACTCTGTGAATTGTTATATTTCCAATTTTTGGTATTAAAATTCAGATAAATAAAACACAAAATACTAACCTGTGGGGACAGGGCAGTGGTAGGCTGAGTGAAGAGTGTGGAGTGGGCTGCTGACCGGAGGCCATGTGCTCTCCTGACAGTCTGGTGCGTGAATGGCGCAGACAGTATCTCCTGCTAAAGAGACGACAACAAAATAAATGAGGGAATGTCATCGGCAGTTCAAACTGAAAATAAAGTGATTGTGACGTAGCATAGTTAAACACCAAAAGGGTTTCCAATAGCGTCTTAAAAAGAGGATTGAAATAATGAATTGGGGAAAGTGGATGCTGTTTGATTTCGTCTTCTTCACAAACTGCAATGATTTGCTCCCACATCATGTAGTTGCACAAGTCTGATTTTATCCAACAACCCATTTGTGTGTATTCCCATTATTCATTCTTAGAATTAAGATGGGTCAGTTATCACATGGAACACTCTTAGTTACCAAACTCAATGAAAGACACAGCATTAACTATTTGAATCATATTCATAACAGGATGAGTAACAAGAAAGCGTATTCTCTGAATCTGAAGCCATTGTTTTGATTCTCCAGCAAGGGAAGACGTCTTGGGGTGACATCTCGAACAAGGAGGCAGGACCTTCTGAAACTGGCCACTTCCGGGTTCATTTTTTTTCTTGATTTTGGACACTTTAAGTCCTTTTTATTGGTGTTTTGCATTTGACTAAAAATATACTGCGTGTTTTGGGTATTTTAGATGCTATGAAACGTTTTTCTGACGTCAGTTAGGAAACAAAAAACTGATGTCGGTTGTCCTTTAAGCTTTATTAAAATAATGAAAATTACAAGATGCCAAACAAAACTACATTTTAAAACTAAATAGAAGGGCATTTACAAAGAAAATCCATATCAATAGAAACTGCAAAAATGTAGGCAGGAGTGAGTAGAGTAAGACTTGGCGGAAATAATTAATAGTTGCAGAGCTCCGCAGAAAAATAAAAGTAGACACATACATTTGAATCTACGGCATACATTTACCATTAATACTGAACAAGAAACCTAGCCTTACAAATTCAGAATTGAGAATCGATGACCGTTTACCTTTCCATCAACTGCAAGCAAGAACTATGTAATAGCCGGTTAATGAAATACTTTTTATTATTCATCACAAATGTGTAGCAGAATTTGCAAAGTGAACTACAGCAACTTTGTTTGGCTTGGGTGAGGCAATTCAATGCTTGATCACACTCCCAGTTCCAAAGACAATACAGGACAAGAATTTACCATTAAGATAAGCAGCGGACCTTGGTACTATGATCGACTGTTGCTCCAGGATTATTGCCTCTTGCTTATCTATTTTAGGTCAGGCATACCGGTTCAACCCTCAGGCAGGGTGTGTTTTCAAACTGTGTTCTTCAAACTTCTGGGGACTGAAAACAGTGTCTGCGAACATGAGAATCTCTTGCAGGGCATTACTATTAACATAAGAATGTCACTGCGATTCAAGCAAAGTAATAAAAATCAGAGGTTACTTCTAAAAAATCTGAATCAGAATCATCATTATTGCCAAGTATGTCGAACATACAAGGAATTTATCTCCGGTAGAACACGCTGCACTACTATCATAAAAAAATTGAGGCACCGTGCAGTTCTATTTGGGTTACTTGGGTTACAAAATTGTCTTAAAAGTTAACCGACAATCAAAATGATAGACAGACTACTAACAATGTCTATGAACAAGACATACGATTATCTTGCACTGTATTCCGGTGAATGGACAACTCGTTAACAAGAATGTCACTGTGATTCAAGCAGTGCAATCAAACAAAATTGCCTGCTTTCTTCAGAGGTGCAGAATCAACTGTGACCCATATGTACCATCAGGCGTGTGGACCATGAAAGGGAGGCCCAATCTATTTCCGGAGATTTTATTGTCACAGAAGACAGCAGCTGTTCTCTCGGGATACCTACCTGCGCTATAACAGAACAAGTGGAATCATACAGCAATCCATACACGCACAAAACATGTCTCTGTCTCGTGACAAGAGAAAACTATGACATGTAAAATACACGCACAAACTCACACACAAACGCATGCATGCGCAGAACCACACACGCAGTTTGTCTCATTACAAATAAACACTAACATTCCAATGTGAATGGGCATGGAATGTCGGGATGGAAACCAGATCAAGATTTACCATTCCTAACAGCGGTGAGTTGAACTTAACCGTGCCACACAATGGAAAAGGGGTTCCAGAGAACACGCCATAAGTGTCAAACAAATAACGGAGCGCAACATCTATTATAGATCATATCAGTCCAGTCGTTGTAGAAGCTGCTGAGGGTCTTTGCAGAAAAATGAACAAGAATAAAAACATTTCCAAGTTAAGTGATCACAAAGAGCAACCAAACATCTGGTAAAAGGATGGCTCATGAGACAAGAGTGCAAGATCGCTATTTTTAACCATTTCATGTCCTCTTCTCCATATTTGGGTAGAATGTCCAATATTAAATTCTGAAAATTGTTTGCTATTCGTGTGCAGCTTTATATTTCAACATTATTACAAAAGGTCCTAGTGACAATGAACAAAGTAGAATGATTACTTGCGCAATAAATTATGTGCTTTTTATGCAGCCATCTGTCACGCTCTTATCTTTTAGTTGATCATTCGCTATCTTCTCACTTGAAAGGTAAAAGCAGTTAGCTTGCTGAAGAAGGGGAAAGATGGCAGGGGGTAAGACATTCCCTGGCTATAGAGGGGCAAACAAAGACAGGAAAGAGTTGGGAAAGGAGCAGAAAAATTACATTTCCGACACATTAAGCACAGAGTCCAGAAAAATACAATGGCTATCCATGCACATTAAAGAGCCCGTGAGGCTGCTGAGTGACCCCGAGCCAATGAAGACATTTGGAGCAGAGGAGAATTGATCTAATCATGGGGGGCTTCCCTGGAAGTTCACTAATGACAAGCAGGAGCTCCAGGAGAGGAAGCCAAAGGGCTTTGAAAGACTCAACTCGTTCGCGATAAGTCGAATTTCCATTCAAATGAAAAGTAATTAACCAATCTTTTCGAAAAGCAAGCATTTTATTCACATTTGCATTTGCAGAGCCTCTTGTGAAGATCTGGCAAAACTTTTACTTATTGAGCATAGTTGGCTACTTTGTTTTCTCTCGTTCAAAGTTTTTACAGCCTCAACAGCAAAAAGACCTCTTGCTCTTTAGGAAGAAAAACAGCTGATCAGTCACATTGGCCTTCTAATTAAGTGCATTAACTTTAAATGAGACAGGAAGCCTTTGTAATGTAATTTGTCACTCTCTCAGCAAGCACAACATACCCTACTTACTTTATTACTCTTCTGGTCTGTTTCTTTGTTCAAATTCAATGAGTACCAGGCATTGATTAGGGTACGGTGTGAATTTCAAAAGTCCATCTCAAAAGGTCGTGTTGGGCCCTCATAAATAGGGGTGATGACAAGGGTGGGTTGGCATGATTCCTTGTTGTGACTATCTTTGGATCGCAGGTGTGAAATTCAAGGCCTGGGGGCCAGATCCAAACCGAAACATGATTTTATGTGGCTCGTGAAAGCAAATTATGTGTGTCAACATCCACGATCCTTTTGTTTGTCTTGTGGTATACATAATGTTAAGATTATGCAATAAGATTTATACCCTGTTTATATTGACTTGATCAACTGAATAAAAATTACAGTTGACATGTCTGACGCGACCCTAATGAGGAATAAGCGGTACGGAAAATGAGATGAGATGAGATGTCTGACTTCACAACTAGTAATTCATCAATTTGTTGGGTACAACAATAGGATGAAACCATTAAACGTGAATTTAATTTCACTGCCATAACGGCCTTTCAAGGAAAGGTGAAACTTCCATAAATTAGTTTGACAGCCCTGTATTAGTTCATTGAGAATCAGTAATATGGTAACGGTATTGGATATTGGATTGGATATTGGATATGCCTTTATTAGTCTCACAGTGGAGAAATTTACATTTCACAGCAGCAAATTGCTCATTAGGCTCTCACGTTGTGACACAAAATCCAAAAACTCCCACATCGCAAAAAGACATGTTTAGCAATTTGCAGGTGGAATTTTGGTTACGCTCAGAAAAGATTAGTTTACACATAGCACTACAGCTGCGTGTTTGCTTTCAACATTTAGCTTGTAGTCGACGTGCACATTCCACCATGATGTCCCTGATCCACTGGTGAAGAGACGCTTTGATCCTCTCCTCTTTCATCTGGAACTGCTTTATTTAACAAAGAGGGTACTAGAACTGCTTCATGTCATCACAAAGAGGGTACAGTAAGTCCTGAATAATGAATGTCTCTCTGTGTTTTTGTTTTGTCATATTGTCTCCATGCTGTCATATTATTTGTTATTTAGTTTTTTTTGTCTTTTGACCCTAAAGACGGCGCCACGAGAGTGGCTGCCTTTCCAGCAGCTCATGTATTTTGTTTTTCTACTTTCATTCCTTTCATCACTTCGCTGCTGTGAAATGTAAATTTCTCCACTGTGAGACTAATAAAGGCATATCCAACATAGGTATGACTGCACAAATCAAGTTTGCGTGCATTTTTGCACACAGAGACAATTAAGTTCAAAAGACCCTCGGATCGCTCTTTTGCTTTGTTTTTTAAATTCAGAATTGTTAAGGAATCATTGTTGAAATATTGAGCAGGTTTTGCTCTCAGCTCCATTTATCAAAGCATAAAACTCTGCAAAAGACGGATTTACAGGTGCCACAACTTTTCTGCTGAGTATTATAGTAGAGAGAGTATACATATACATATATATATACATATACAGAGTGGTTTTACGAGGTTTTTTTTTCCTGACAGAAAAAAAAAAAGAATCTTTAAGACGTTGGTAGGTTGTATATCTGTTCAAGAGGACAAAGTACACATCATTTAACTGGCTACTGCCTGATGTACAACAATGGCCACTATTTACGATGTACAGCGAGATATTTTATTTATTCTTCATGTAAAAATCAGACAATGCTTGGGAAGTTACAATAGGGAAGAAATACCACATAGCTGTGAGAACAAAATGAACTGGACAGAAGGGGAAATGGGTACATCATGAGAATCTGACTTCACAAGTTACTGCCGAAAAAACATGCAAACACCCACCCACGCAGATGTGTAATGTAATTACATCTTTCATGCATGCGCACATACAATCGGGGTCATGGAGACGAGCGTACGGAGGAGGCTGTCAGCTTTGCATCACTCGCAACGGTGCCGATGAATGGGCAGGCTCCAGAGAGCTTTCATTCAGAATGGAAAACATAAATTTAAAAGGCTTTATCCCCAGGTGTGTGGAGAACAAAAAGAACATCTCATGAAAACAGACCATGTGCCATTAAATCATTTTATAATTAGCTGTAATAATAATAAACCAAAAAAATTAACTTGGTGCAGCCATATAATCCGCTTCCATGTTTTATTTATTGATTTTTACGCAATTTAATTCTTGATGCTCGATGTTGATTTTTAAATGATGCTTTCAAGCGCTCCTAAGATCAACACAACATGAAGAAGACGGGGTAAGACAGCAACCATTTAGAAAAGACCTCGGGACATCTCAAAGCATTGCATGGAATCTGGAGTTTGTTTAACTTCATACAAAAAAGGCACAAACAACAACCCCTCTGGCCAACTGATTAAAGATGACGATCAGCAGTAATAAAAGCAGAAGTGTGGCTTTGGGGGAGAGGCACACAAATGAGGAAAATAGGAGGGATTGGGCTGGGGGGGGACTCTATCACAGCGATGAAGGAGGTCTGTAAACTAGAAAATTTCAGCTTGGTACATGTTTGCACAAACCACTCATCCTGAACATCAATTACCCACTGATGCCGTCACGGTTTATCGCCAATGTCATTTATACAACAAAAGGACAGTGGATAAAATCCGCATTCAACACTCCCTCAATCTTAATGGATCTGATTTTACATATCCAATTAGGCCTTTGCTTGTTGACTTAGCTTGTGACAAACATGTAAGCAATACTTCATGGGCGTCTGCATACATGAAATCAATAATCATATAGACATGTCCTATTTATAATCCGGATATCTACAGTATCTCTCAATACTTGAATCAGTGGTCCCCGAACTGCACTGCATGAGATCCGTATAAGACCAACAGAGAAGCGGCTGATTAAGTTTCCTAGCCCGTTGAAAAAAAATAAAGCATCCATTAATCTATTTTCTATACCACTCATAATCACCAGGGAGGCAGTCATGCTGAAGTACATCCCGATTGCCTCCAGGCGACTACCGGGGTACACCATGCAATAATCATCGGCAAACACAAGGCAGATTTATTATTATCCATCCATCCATCCATCCATTTTCCATACCGATTATTCCTCATTAGGGCCGCAGGGGGGTGCTGGAGCCTATCTCAGCCGTCAGTCGAGAGTTTGTTGAGCGCGCATCAGGACAAACCATCTATGATTTGGCGGAATTTAACACAAGTAGGTATTATTGAGCTTGAATATTTCGTTATGTAATAATGTGTTTTGAATGTTGAAAGTGATTCCATTTTTCAATAAATATTGATTTCTTTAACTTTGCCCCTTCAATGAAAATTTATTAAAAACAGACGCAATCTTGATAAATCACAGTGCATATGTTATTTTAATCTATTTCCATTTCCTCCTCCAAGTATCTGCGAAATAGTATGTAAACGCCATATTCCTTGAGGCAAATTTATTAACTGATCAGGGATATTTTTCACATTTGAAAGACAGTTACTAAATTGAGTTGTAGTATTCTTACTGTGCTATGAGGTTTGTACACACTACATTTGAAGGACAACCGGCACCATTTTATTTGTTTCCCACTGACATCAGAAAAACGTTTTATAGCATCTAAAATACCCAAATCAGGCAGGCTGATATTTTTAGTCTGTCTACGGGCATGAGGCGGGGGACACCCTGAATTGGTTGCCAGCCAATCGCAGGGCACACAAAGATGTCAAACAATCACTCTCACACTCACACCTAGGGACAATTTGGAGTGGTCAATCTGCCTGCTATGCATGTTTTTGGAGTGTGGGAGGAAACCGGAGGACCCGGAGAAAACCCACTCGGGTCCGGGCAGAACATGCAAACTCCACACAGGGAGGCCGGACCGGAACGCGAACCGGCGACCTCTGCACTGTGCAGCCGTTGTGCTAACCACTCAACTACCGGGCCGATTTATTATTATTATTATTATTATTATTATTATTATTATTAATAATAATAATATAAGGAGATAAAAAGGAGAGGAGTAGCAGTCCCTTACATTGCAGGAGTTTCTGAAAAATTACAAAGAGTCCTTTGGCAACATAAAATTCCAACTTATTTCAAACCGATAAACACGTTAAGGCAAAAATTAGTGCATCCAAAAGATAGGGTACCAAATGAAAAACAAAGTAATGTAGTTTATTCCATACATTGTAAGAATGAAAATTGTAAAGAGCAGTACATTGGGGACACTCAACAAATTCTCAAAAAAAGACTTTATCAACATTGCAGGGATAATACAAGTGGGCCTCAATCGGCAGTACATTTGCACCTAAAAGCTAGCAACCACTCATTTGACGACAATGAGGTTAAAATCTTAGCGAAAGAACATAGATGGTTTGAAAGGGGGGTAAAAGAAGCTATTCTTATAAAACAACAAAATCCTTCTTTAAACCGGTCTGGTGGGGTGAGGTTCAATTTGGATCGTTCATACAATAGCCTGCTTAGGCAAAACAGGTTAGGCAACATTCGTTATGCTGATGAGGTGATACCGGTGGGAGTGGGGGAAATAGGCCAGTCGTTAGTCAGGAATGTAGGAATGTAGGAACAATCAGTGGAACAATCTCCTCCCCCCAACCTGAGAGTAGTGACCTATCATAGCTGTGTCCGGCGCCGCCATGCCTGGACATTAGGGATATATAAATAGGGCCGATACGACCAGTCAGACTTTAGTTCGCTGACGAAGCCTCTTGGATAGGAGGCGAAACGTCCGAAACCTTCAAAATTGTACAGATGACGGTTGAAGAAACCTTCTCATCGATGGACCACTCCTGTACGACTGAGAGCTTACACAGACGTTTTCGGACATACTGTATTACTAAACAATCCAGTGAGTGAATAATAATTTATGTTTGTGCACTGTCAATCTTGAAAAAAAAAATCCTCATTGTGAATGGACATTTTCACTTTTTAAATAATTTAATTTATTTATCAATAAAATAATCACCCTATTCTTTTATGATTAGAACAATTGTTCATTTGCAGTCCTATTTGAGAGCATTCAATTAACGTAACATGCATGTTTTTGAATTGATGCGAGAACAGGACAATAACCCCACAGAAAGTGGGGTTATTATCACTAATCAGCCAGACAACAGGACATTTGTAAAGAATAGTCTTTTATTTTTTCAGGTTATTATTTGTGCAACTTTTGTCCCCTGCTCAAATTATAAATTAAACTTTAGTTACATCATTGGATTTGGTAGCCATCTGCTCTATGGGCCGGTGGAGTAGCCGTAAATACGACACCAACGAGTCCGCGTTCAAAATGAAATTCACAACATCAATCTCATTTTTATGGCTTTTTCTCTGCTGAGCTGACATATTATGTTCTATGGCTCGCCTCAGGACAAGATTCAATTTAGAAGACATCTACTAATGTTCACGCTCACTGAACGTACAATCAAAACCACTGTATGATGGTAATGAACCAGTCTACAACACCGCATTACAATACTTTGACCAGACTTGCATGCACTTTTTACATTTAGATAACAGATAATAGTCGAACAATTACGACCTAGATCGCAATGCTTGAAGTGAAAAGACATACTGTAAATTACAGTGGCTATAATCACTTCACATTTGCACGTCTACTGTGGATATTGAAAAAGATATGTGTAGAAATTGTGGAGAAAGAAGATCTTCTTCTTTTCCTTTCGGCTTTTCCCTTCAAGGGGTCGCCACAGAAAATCAGTGTCCTCCATCTTTAGAGGTTTGATCCGCATGTGACTTGGATAACCACTCATACAGCGACAGCAGTGTTGACAGTTTCCGTGGGAACAGCAGCACAGCAAATTGAAAGGCTTAAGACAATCAGAAATCCTTTTTTTTGTCAGGCAAAAAGGCGCAGTAGTAAAGCCATTCATGAAAATCTTGGCAGGCTACATTACAAATATGGCCTCAGGCTGTCAAAGCAAAAGCAACGAACTGGTGTTGGAATTAGAGTCCATGCCCTTCTATTTAATCCTCCCATTGCCTCCCGCCTTGTTCATCAAGTTCACTTGCAGGTTGGGTTATCCCCAGGGTTACTCCCCTAACAAACAAAGCTGATAAGGGCTCGCTCGAGCAGTGCAATTTGAAACTGCAACTTCACTAGACTTCTTTGATTGGTTTCCAACATAAAGCACATTCTGCTAACCAACTGCTATTTATGTTTTCAATAAATGTTCAACGTTTAAATCTCATAAATGGAGAAAACTGAAAGATTTTATGAATATGAAGAGGGCCTGTATTCTCTGTTAATGTAGGATTGGCCCACATAATCCACAAATACATCAGCATAATTTTTCCATCTCCAAAAATAGTCCCCACTCCACCAAAGCTATTTTAAATTCTTAAAGCATGTGTCGAGGGTGGCACAAAAAACGCAAATGTAACTGATGATTCTAGACAGACCAATTGCGTTCAGTCTCGAATCCCCTTAACCTAGTAAGGAACAAAGAGTGGGATATTGTATGATAATTATTTTACATTGAAAATGTTTTATTCATCCCACAATGAGGACGTCTGCATAGTCTCAGAAGCAGGAGTGGTTACAGGAAGAGAAAAATGGCAAGCAAAAAGGACACAGAAATTTAGGCTACTGACCCCCCATCAACACAACATCTGAATTCGAACAGAATATAGCGCAAACCAAGCAAAAAAATAACACAACCAAAAAACCGAGATGTGCTGACTAGTCAAAAGGAAGAATTAGACTCAAATTAATTTTAGTGTGAGTAATAAACTTAAACACATAATCCAAAGGGTTTTTATTTGTGTATTATTTGCAAGACTCCAAAATCACAGTGGTATTTATTCTAGACTCCAAGAACTAGGGTGACTCATACCTTTGCAAAGTGTTTTTTTAACCAAAAGTAACACAAATTATAATTTGTGTTACATTTTACATCTTGTAAAAATATTGCATACAATGAAATATTAAATCCAATGCTAAACACTGTGTCCATGGTAATTCTGTAGCAGAAATGTCCTCCAATTTCTCAACTATCCTATTTATAGACGAGTGGATGACTGGTTATCTGGCAGAGGATGAGTAACACTGTCGTGAGAATTGGAAACGTGTCTGTAACCCTGCGTGCCGTTTGTCTTTGCATCTTGGCCTTCTAACAAAAGACAACATAGAAAAGAGTCATCTAAGTTTCGTACAAATAGCAGGTTCATTGTGTCTGAAGCGTGACAGGCCTGCATTCATGGTCGTGGGAGAAGACACGACCTATTAGTGGTATTTTTAATGACGAACAACCATAGTCGAGAAATTCATCGCCGAGTAGTCGAGTGGTTAGCACACCGGCTTCACAGTGCAGAGGTCGCCGGTTCACGTCCCGGTCCGGCATCCCTGTGTGGAGTTTGCACGTTCTCCCGGGCCTGCGTGGGTTTTCTCCAGGCTCTCCGGTTTCCTCACACGCTCCAAAAACATGCATAGCAGGCAGATTGACCACTCCAAATTGTCCCTAGGTGTGAATGTGAGAGTGACAGTTGTATGTCTTTGTGTGCCCTGTGATTGGCTGGCAACCAGTTCAGGGTGTCCCCGGCCTCGTGCCCGAAGACAGCTGAGATAGGCTCCAGCAACCCCCCCGTCCCCGCAACCCTAATGAGGAATAAGCGGTACGGAAAATGGATGGATGGATGGATGGATGGATTTTAAACAGGCAAAAAACAAAATTCTTATAAGACAACTATCAAATACTTTCATTGGGATTCACCCGACTCTACTAATTACCGAAATTCAGTGTCCGCTTGTTTTTTATTTTGAAGAGAAAAATAATACCACAGATATTGTTGGTGTCAAATTTGATTTCGCGTTAGTGATTACATAACGCTGATCATGTGCAATCGAGGTTCACAGATCCTGTATTGCCAAGTTATCACAGTATTGTACTTGTTGTGCTGAAGCTAATTCCTTGACGTTCTGCTACCGTAAATTCATTCTTGACAGCACACTATCTTTCCACTCCCATATAAATAACTTAATCCGGTCTGCGTACTTTCACCTACGCAATATCAATCGTCTTCGCCCGTCTCTCACTCCTCACACAACTGCTATCCTCGTTCATAGTCTTGTCACCTCCCGGATTGACTATTGCAATTCACTTCTCTTTAGTGTCCCTCAGAAATGTCTCCAGAAACGTCAACTCGTCCAGAATTCTTCAGCCCGGATCATCACCAGAACCTCATCCTTTCACCACATCACCCCTGTCTTCCAAGAGCTCCACAGGCTCCCGGTCAAATATAGAATCAACTTTAAAATTCTTCTTTATATATTTAAAGCTATCCATAACCTTGCCCCCCTATACCTATCTGACCCTCTTCAAATTTTTATTCCCTTTTGTTCCCTCAGATCCTCTTCCTCCCTCCGCCTCTGTGTGCCCCCCTGCCCGTCTCAGCACGATGGGTGACAGAGCCTTCAGCTGCTCTGCCCCCAAACTTTGGAACTCACTTCCTCCCAACATTCGTAACATTGATTCTCTTCCCACCTTCAAGTCCCATCTCAAAACCCACCTATTTAAAATTGCATTTTCTATGTAGCTCTCTCTCTTGTTTCTATTTATAATTGTATTTTATTTATTGGATTCTATTTGTGATTGTATTTTATTTATTATAGTACCTATGCTTGTCTGTGACTGTAAAGTGTCCTTGAGAGCTTTGAAAGGTGCTTAAAATGTAATGTATTATTATTATTATTATTATTATTATTATTATTATTATAAATTGGTTGAAAAAAATATTATTCACATGCAAAGTGAATCTCCTGTGTCTGCCTTCCATGGCAAGACTCCGGTACCTGTAATTACAGTGTAAACAAGCCAGGCAATGCAAGTCTAGTACTCTTTGGCTCATGGAGTCACCGAATGTCGCCAGAGCGAGATTCGTCGCAGTTCACACCTATGGGGAATTTAAAGTCTTCTATTAATCGAGCACACAAATTTAGAAGACAACCCATGAAAAAATACGAAAAAAATACGTTTATGTGCACCATGTGCACATAAACGTACACATGGTGGGGGGGAGGGGGGGGGTGGGAGAGCGCGATGATAACCTCATTGTGCTGCCTCATCCAAAACAGTCATTGTTCAAAGTCTACACTCAACAATCTTATTCAACCATAGACGGAAGGGATAAAAAGCACATTGACATGACATTTCTAAAAGTTAGTGAAGTAACACTATAAAATATTGTCATATTGTTCTCTCTCGGGTCTATATCTTGAGCTGCTTAATTTGCATTGATTAGAGATTCATGACGACTATTCGTCTGCTTAAATTCTATTTCAATAGCCAGGTTTAATGGTCACCCTCATTTAATTGCTCCAGGCACAAGTATAGAGTGGCAATAAAGCTCCCAAGTGATAGCTCCACCAAACATGTGCCAACTACTCAGTGAATGGGAAGGCCATGCTAAAAGGAAGCAACCAACGAACAAACAGCAGCTTGCCTCGCAACTTACATTTCAAAGCCACTGTGGAGAAAGCATCTACTCAAGTGGAAACAAACATGCGCTCCCATTAACCGTGACGCCCTGAACACAAGAGTGGTGTCACATTCATCCAGTTTAACTCGGACCAGCAAAGTTCTCATTTACATGGCAACAGACCACTGTAGGCTTCACCCAGCAGGGAAAGTCTTAATGCTGAACAGTGTCATGCGAATTGGAGGACACACCCGATCTTCTGTTCAAAAAAATCCTACAATAATGGTGCATGCTGTTCATAACAGCGAAAAAGGGGAAAGGGGGGTTAAAAAAAAACAACAACAAAGTTGGGCCACGTTTCATACGACATGTCTATACTTATTGTTTTATTGACAAAAGCATATGATTGTTTCACTCTGTCAGCCAGGGTCCAAAGCCGACACTAAAGTGATCCTGATGTCATTTTATCACATGAAATAAGATAAAATCTGAAGTTAAGTAGGAGAATAAAGAAACAAACTAGCAAATAAATAAACAAAAAACAAATACAAATAAATACACACATAAATAAACATAAAATATTTTTACGAAACATTTTTGCACAGTATACACTTCAGTCTTCTGACATTTTTTATGATGCTTAGAAGATCGTGTTTTTTATCCTTTCACCCCCAAGTCCTATACCCCTTCAAATTGCTGCTGGGGACTGCAAATTTCCCCATTGTGGGACGATTAAAGGTTTTCTGATTCTGAAAACTAACTAACTAACTAACTAACCAACTAACTAACTAACTAACTGACTGACTAAATAAAAAGACCATCACTGTCTTACTGTGTTTCTTTCCCGTACATCTGGAGCATGCTGGACAATATGTCACGATTACATAATGTGTCCCAGATGTGGACATTTAAGATATTAAACATTGAAAATTAAGAGAGTGTTCAAGTTAATTCTAGCCAGTGACAATCACTTCATGGGGGGTGGGCATCAGGCAAACAAATAGACACACCAACTTTTCAGATTAAAAGATACTAGACAACTTACTATGAGGAGAGCATGAAAACGCAATACTGGCTGGCAGAATTCACATCGTTCCAGTCACGTCTCACAAAGTATCACTTTCAAGTGGAAAAACTGACCGTACCAGACCAAGACAAGTGGAGCAAAGCTGAGCTGAACCTGTAGTGTATAGTGAGAAAATTGGTGTCGTTAACCTTTTTGGGCACGGATCCCCATTTGATAGTGAATCATAAAGTCATTTATATATCTTGAATACCTTTCAGGTTTTGTCTCAAATGTGCTGTGTTATATTTTTATAAACTATAACAACAGAGTCATTACACCCCAAAATTTCTATGGGACATTTTTATTGCATGCTGCACAAGAGAGGCATTGGCGAGAATGTCCGGACAGAAACTCAATCAATGTAGTGGTTTATTGTCCCATTGTATACATCTGAAAGCAGAGAAAGCTTTCACATTAAAGTTTCATGCACTGGCCAGCTGTACTATGTAAAACTGATTTTCCGTGTTGGATCTTACATTCATGTTGCAGTAGTGCTGGAAGCCTATTTCTATTTCCTCCAGAGAGAATGAGGTGAGTTTGAGGGCGAGGGAATCCTCTCTCATTAAAAATACGTTTTCGTAAATAGCAGCAAACAATTAAGGAGTGCCTCACTGTTGGCAGGATGATGATTTTCTGTTTTTTCCTTCATCTTTCAGTTACGTTGGCCCACATTGGTCAAGATTCTGCTGGAGTGCTAACAGCAGTGCATTGTATGAGTTTTTCACTATTGTAATGTTTTGTAAAGAGTGGTAATTATTTATCTGCCTTTTTCAACAGCCACCATATTGTTTTCAATTCAGTAAATTGTTGGAAATTAGAGAAGGCCGATAACTGAGAGGAAAAGATTCACAGAAAGGGTTGAAGCAATGTAACATGATACGATTGAATTGATTTTCTGAGAATATATTACATCTAAAATTGGGTTAATGCATTTTTATATTACAGCTCAGATGTTTTAATGGAACTTATGAGAGAAACAATAGGCTTCGTTTCGCAATAAGATTGTGGAAAAGAAAGTACACTGAAGCACTGTTGTAAAACTGGTTGTCCAATTTGTTTCAGCTAAAAGAATACAATGTCAGCGCTAATATCAGTATTTAAGTGAACTAAAGGTTGAACTTTGGACCACCTTGAGATCAAAAGTACTTTCAGAAAATGTACACACACACACACACACACACACACACACACACGCACGCACACACGCACACACACACACAAAACGAGGCAAATTAAACAGACCTGTGTTCTGCATCGTGCACTCATTGTCTCCTAGGAGATAGATCTCGGTTAAATTTAGCTCGATTTCACAGATTGAGAAAGTGTCTCTGGTGGTTGTAGTCATTGATTCAAGATGCAATAATGCTTAGTATCATACAAGAGTTAAACCTCGTAGTTCCCAGTGTCTGTTTTTTTCCACACCATTTGCCTGCATTAATTTGTGGCGGTGAACTTGCATAAACAAGGGTACAAACAATCAATATTCTACAGAACAGGGGTCAAGTCTACCCTGTCTTTCCATAATTAGCTGCATAAATTAGACAACTCGTTATATTTTTGGAGGGCAACGCTCTGTCAATGCGACACATAGGAAGCAAACAAGGTGGAAGAATGTGGTAACAAGAAAGTACAAATGGTGCGCTTGACCAGTCACCATTTATAATAAATTACATTTTATTTGTTTGCTGTGTGTTCCACTTAGACTTACTTGGGGACGGAAATATCTTATAGAGTGAAGTGGAAACAGCAAAGGTTTTCCAAAACCGCTAACAAGAAAATGATTTGACAAGAAAGTGATTTTAGCTATATGCTGCAATTTCGAGGATATAAATGTAAAAACTGACAGCAGATCATCACATTCTGGATATGCGGACTGCTGAAATATGAGCTTCTTAATATGTGACAACTTGAAGGTGAGAGAAGGTGATGACCATTATTTCTAAACAACACCCTCACCGTTCTTCCTGGCAGCAGACACAGCACCGGCCGGCCCTGCTGTCCTCGAGATACGGGGTAACCGAGCGGCGCTTCCATCCATCACCACATTACACACACCGGCTGAATTTAATGTCCTTTGCAGACTTGAGTAGGGCAAAACGGGGCCATCCAGAAACATGGGGCAACTAATTAGTCTATGCCTAATAGAGCTGAGGTTCACCTGTCCTTTCCCACCTCATGGGTGTACAGTAATGCCTTGTAGTATCTTAACTCATTCACTGCCAATCATGAATTTATTCGGGAAATGAAAATATGACATACAGCGCCATTCCCGAATTTGTTCGGGTTTTGTTTTTTACTTATTTGGGTGCCGATAAAGTGCTGGCCTTGGCCTGTTTTTTCCCTTCCACAAGGGGGAGGCATTTCCATTTTTTTTCATGTTAGCGCTTTGTTCCAGTTTCAGCTGTTGTTAAAGCGCTATATAAGCCAATATTTATGTATAGCAATGTATTTTAGACAGCTGCCCTCATTTCATACTCATATAACTCCCAACACACATAATTTAGGAATTAACTCTTTTTTTTCTGATGAATGAAGAGTGTCTAAGGTTTCTTATGCTGCATTGAATGTTTATGTACTCTAAAACTCAATATTCTGTGGGCTCTGGAATTTGACTGACAATGATAAACACCTTGGCACTGGAGTGGACACATACTGTATTTGCATAGCGTCTGGCAGTGAATGAGTTAAAAGGCTGTGAGAATACGTTTATGACAAGATCCTACTTGCACGCTTTTAGAAGTGGACTGGATGGAGGGAAAAGGTCTGCTAGTGCAGACATTTGTGCACGTCTGGCAGTGAATGAGTTAACGAGGACCCAGCCAATCACAGTAGTCTAATCCATTACAACTCCAGCCTCTGCACTATGAAGAGTAGTTTTTAGTGGCAAGAGGCCATGCAGTCACTGCAGAATCCGCATGACAAAGAGTTGGAGAATGAATAATATTGCACTGTGCATACCGATGAGGCAGCAGCAGGAGCAAAATCACTTTCTTCATTTCTTCAAGTGCTTATCAATGAACACACCCAGGGCAGGACTGCCAAACGACAGGAAAACAGCTGATGATCGTGACAAAAGGTATACATGCAACATATTGGCTGTATTGATGACACTGGAATACAAAATCAAATAAGAAAATGTATAACTTTAGAACAAGCCTTTATATGATCACAAGGACTCACCATTGCAGTTCTCCCAATCTGCAATTGCAATAAGTGTTACAACCTCTCCTGGTGGTTGTAGTTGTAATATCCAATCTGTTCAAATTGCACTCTCATTGTATTTTAGTCAAAAAGAAACTTGAATTCAAATGGATGCGATGGTGCCTCAAAAATACAAAATGGATCACTGTTTTACATTGTAAATCCTTCACCTGCTTCCACTGCTATCCTGCCTGCGTAAACAAATGTACAGTCAATCAGTCGTAATTCAATCGTGCACATGTGGAGCTCTACTTCCCTGCACACGTGCTTGTAATAAGAGTGACACTTCCATCTACCATGTAGTAGTCGTGCAATTAAGTTCATAGCTGTAGTAGAGCAAAAAATAAATACATAAAAATTATGAAGCAAGTCCTCTGGGGTGACATGTGACTCACTTTAAGATTACATTGGCACAGCTACAATTTTGATCAGTATTGAATTGTAAACATTAGCCTGTAACAGTACATGTGCTCTTGTTAAAATGAAGTATACAAAGTTGCTGCCACAATGCCTTATTTATGAAAGGCTGCTGCCATGATGCACAAAAAAAACACACAGGGCTCATTGCGCTTGACAAACGTATCATTTTATCGCTCGGCAGTATCCTCAAGAAACCTGTCAATTAAAATTAAATGCTTGTGTGCCGAGAAACAAGGCTAACAGCTGCAGAGTGAACTGACATGGCTGGCTGGAGACACAATAGCTGTCTCCTCTCTACTTCCTGCATCTGACTTATCACAGCCCACTGTGAAAACTTCTCTCCAAAGGCTATCATTAATCACCATCATTTCCATAAACCTGAAGATATCAGTCCTCATTTTTTTTTGTATGTTCACCATTATATTCCATATTCGTTTTCCTTCATCTTTCAGTTACGTTGGCCCACATTGGTCAAGATTCTGCTGGAGTGCTAACAGCAGTGCATTGTATGGAAATGTAGAAAACCTCTCAGAGAGAAGCTGGAAAGATGTATATGGTATAGTCAGTCAGCCACATCACAAGCCACATTCATGACCCTCTAGTGAATTAATATGAGTCTCCGTGAAGACTCAGATAAATTCTGTATCAAGGGAAGGAACTCTCACTCTCTGCATGCCATTTTAACTTCACAGTGATTGACAATAATTCTTCATCAAATTAAAAAAAAAGAGACATTGAAATAAACATAGATAAATAATAAAAATCCAGAAATCAAATTAATTCTACACTATAAGACTGGTACTGTCATAACATCATTAAATGCAGTGTCTGTAAACGGCATGCATACTAATTTATTTTCAATCACCACAATTATTCTAAATAAATCCCACATTGCAATAGGTCATGACATACCATATACGCATAGTAAAAGCCTGCAGTTTCAGGCATTTACAGCTAGATGTCCTGACATTAGCGAAGCAGATTAGCCATATAATTCTCTTTCTGAGACTGCAGTCATCATTTCGCATGACTTGTTAGCAATCATGGTTATCCTAACCCCAAATCCTACTGTGTGCTGGTATGACCAAATTCAAAATTTTAAACAAAATAAATTAATTACATTGTGCAGTTACTCCTTTCGTGGATCAATGAACTGTGACATTTACATGATTCAACCACCCATCATGGGCATACATTATTCCTAATGATGCTTGGTTTCCAAATTGTAGGATTTTTTGGGCTTTGGAATTACGAGATACGTTAATTATTCCATGCAAATGACACGGAGCACTTTGGTCTTCCAAGATATCCAATTACAATTACGAATAAATTAGGATTTGCTGTGGGTAATGACACACAACAACAATCCAGTCCATTAGATTCTTTGTAACCTCCCACAACCTCAGGCCAGTGTTTATCTTAAAAAAATGCAAGGTACTCATACATTGACTCAGTCATTGATGTGAACATGGAATCATACCTTTAACGCCACACTGACCATCAAGGACAAGATCACAATAAAGCGAGAGCTTCTGAAAACAGCTTATTCAGTCATTTAAGTGAATTGTCTTCTCCCAGATGACAGCCACTCGCTTATCACACTCATCTTGATAACTTCAGCACTAAGTCAGTGAAGGTAGCATGGATAAATGAGTTTACGCCTACATTTATCGGATTAGAAGGGAGAAGGGAATTGACCTGCTGGCCCAAAGCACAAGATGCTGAGCTTTAATGATGAACACATAAGCTTTGATAGCATAATCGAACCCCTGCACCACCAGATATGCAAACCTTTCCACCACTATGCTGGAGGAGAAATACAGTCACACATCTTTTCAAACCCAATTTACAGCGTTTTCGGTACACACAGTTCCGGGTATAACCTGCCTAATGTCCCAGGCCAGCTGAAATAAGGTTCCAGCATGCCCGCGACCCTCATGAGGATAAGTGGATTTGAAAATGGATGGATAGGTTGATGGTTAACACATAATAATTGAACGAGTAAGACACATTTGAGGGGAGATGTATTTCATATGACAGCAGACTGAATCATAATCTAGTGGAGGGTACTCATGAGCGTCTTGGGTTCAGAGACTTGGCATCTATTAGATGTGTAACAGTAGATCACAACACAACTTTATGTTACTTCCGGGTTGAGTGAACGCTGGCGCGTGTCGTGTGGCAGCCGCTGCTCACCCGCAGAAAAAATATCCTGTGACTGTATAGTGACGTGAGAGTTTTGAAAGGCGCTTATTATTATTATTATATAATTAATAATAATAATAATAATAATAATAATAATTATTATTATTATTATTATTATCATTATTATTATTATTTGCCTTTCAAAATCACAGTGTTTGCAGTAAGCATGCATGCATGTACCCATCAAACCTAGCAATAAATGTACACAGTACTACCTTGGTGAACGGGTGTGCAAATTTAGAGGGTTTTTTTTTGTTACAAGTCATTGCTCAGTCCATTTTGTGCTTTACGTTGAAAGCCTAAATGAATTACAACTGAACTTCAGACACACTGACATTATAATGTAGTAAAACAAATAAAATATTGCAGATAAAAATATAAAGTATAACAGACTTGGCTCGGTTCACAAAACCTGCAGTCAAGCAAACATTTGGTACAAAGGTACAAGATAGTGATTCACTAATATCATCCTCCCCCACCCCTCAAAAGGCTGATTGCACCGGTGCAACCTCATTGAGAAATTTATTTGCCTAGGCGCCAATATTGGTCTCAGTCTAGAGCCCTTGTTCAGTAAAAAAAAATCTAATCAGTTGCTAATGCACTTAGTTGCTGATGTTAATTGGATATGACAGAAATCATTTGACAAAGAGTCAAACACATAAATGAAATGAAAACATGCGTAAAGAGCAAACCGACTGACGAGGTTGTGCTCATTAATACACAAATGTAGTCCACAATGTGTGTACATTGGCAAATAGCTCATTCCTTTATATTTGCTTGAATTAGGTTTCATTATATTTTCATGTTAGTTTTACGGTAGAATGCTTTTTAGGTTTCCAGATTTCCAGGGGAGTGAAACTGATTAATTCCTAGTCAGTACATTTCAACGAGTAAAACTGATTTCATATGAGAGTTAATTCAAATTTATTGTGGTCACGGATCAAGGTATTGTACGCAATACTTACAAGTGAAGGTCCCGCTTACATATTTAGTATTAACTCATTCTGTAAGTGGGACTGCCATTCACAGATTTATTCGGGAATTTGTTCGGGTTTTGTTTTTTTCATGCATGGGTGCCGATAAAGCGCTGGCCATGACCTCTGGCTATGTGTTTTCTTTTCCACAATGGGGCGGCATTGCCTTTTTTTTCCCATGTTAGCACTTTGTTCCAGCTTCAGCTGTTGTTCAAGCACTATATAAACCAATATGTATGTATTGCATTGTATTTTGGACATCCACCCTTATTTCAAGCTCATATAACTCCAGATCCATATCCATATCATTTAGGAATTTGTTTTTTTTCTGATGAAAGAAGAGAGTCTAAAGTTTCTAACACTGTATTGAATGTTTATGTAGTCCTAAAACTCAATATTCTGTGGGTCCTGGAATTCAAGTGAAAACAGATCTAAGGCAGCCAGTGGAAGAGAGTAAGGACTGCATGCACTTCCTCATTCTTCACATCTGCTCTCTCATTGGGTTACTGCAGTTGTAAAAGCTTCAAGGGGAGTTTCGGCATATAGGGTAGGAACAATATGAGCAACAACTGCATTTTAGCCCAACGGCTTAAATAAAAATCTGCAGCCGACTGCAGGAAAACACATGGATCTCCCACATGAATGGGAAAACACCCGCAGGGAGGGGAGCTTGCCAGCAGGCATGCCGTCTGACATCATCCACGTCAGGATGTTACTGTGAGGTATCATGTTTAAAGTCTGTGTTCGTGTCAATTCTGGGGACACACGTACATCCACGGCGTTTTAAGATGTGTGCAAGCATTGATGGTACTGCAGCAAAAACTACACTCTCATACCACTCAGACGCTGCAGTTTCACGGCATGCAGAAGAGAGAACGAGGTTGCCCCACTGAACATCAGACATACTGTAGGTGTAGGCGGGAACACACGCTCAACATTTATAGCCGACGCGTAAAGAAATGACACGTGTTCACAAACACTGAGACGCCAGCAAATGAAATCTACAAAGTTAAAGTGCACGATGATAGATAAAAGGAGAAACGTCTGCTAGTTTAGGAGTGAGCAGCCGGGACAATGCCAGATGATGGTCTTGATCAGCAGGCGCTTCAAACAACTGCAGTGCCAACCTGTCAAAGCTTCACGTCCCATTCCGCGTGGAAACACAGTAACTCAAAAGCGACACAAGATTGAGACGCATTTCCTGATTCACAATGAGCCCCAACGTTTACGCAATCTCAAAACGAGCTGTGCGGGGAAACCTTGAGGCTAGTTAGCTGTTACTTCCGTAGCAAGCCCAACCGGCCGTTACCGTGCGCCCCACTCCGGACAGCCAGTTCCAAGGCGTCCCTCTTACCCAACCACTCCCTCCCTCCATTCTCGCTCTCTAGGCACGTCCTGGGACTTACGGGTTTGAGGTGCTGCTGGTGCCGCGGAGAAGGGGCGACGAGTGCTGGGAGGGTGTCGATCGCTGCTCCGCCGCTCCGGGACAACAGCAAGACTGATCTGCACACTTTCGCAGCCATCTCTGAAGTGAAAGCTCGCCGGAGAAGGAGACTGCTGCGGGCGGACCGAGACGCGCAAAAGGGGAAGAGGGAGGGAGGGAGGGTTGGGTGGAGGAGGAAGAGGAGGGTGGTGGTGGTAGTGGTGGGCGTGTATGCTTGGATTGTGGGGCCGGTCGACGAACACGGCGAAATGATTTGCATGAACCTTGAAAGCAGAAACGCAGTTCTAATTTGTAATACTTTGAAAATTATATGAATCTATATATCTACGTGTCTTTGGATAGATAGATAGATAGATAGATAGATAGATAGATAGATAGATAGATAGATAGATAGATAGATAGATAGATAGATAGATAGATAGATAGATAGATAGATAGATAGATAGATAGATAGATAGATAGATAGATAGATAGATAGATAGATAGATAGATAGATAAAACTATAAATAATGTTTGGTGATAAAAGTTAGGATGTAAACTGTTCTTGTACTTTTAACATAGAGGACTCTAAATATTTTCAATACTGTACCCATGGCCTCACTGCACGTCACAAATTTCATGCATGTTGTTTTGGCCACATAAAAGCAATGTTTGCTTTTTGTCTGCTTGTGCACACAGACTGATGCTCATAACATGGAAATGTATCAATTGAAATTGGAACCTGCTTTTCAGCAGCGGCCTTATAGATAAACCATCTGTCATCAGTGCACAGGGAAACTGCATGGGTCAAGTTTCATCGTTGTGTTTCTACAAAAAGGAAGCCCAGATAAGACCTGTCGCAGCCAAACATCCTTGGTGCTAATTTGTATTAAAATGTATTAAAATACCGATTACAATCCTTCAATGTGATTACAATCCTTTACGCTCCGCTGTATATTTCCTGTAGAACACAACTCTGATAAATAGTCCATACACAGTCATGGACACAGGAAAGATGTCAGAGAGCATCCAAATAATACTATGCCTCATGAGCTAAGGTGGCTAAGGTGTTTGTGGTGCCTAACGAAAATATACTTCATTGGTAGCTGGGAAGCAGGCTGACATCTCTTTCAAAAAATATTACTGGAAGTGCCTTTCCCCTCTGTCTACAGCAGGGCAGGAACATGACACTTTAGTTCGAAAGCTGAAGTCTTTACAGATAAGCTCCTGCTGCCTAAAGCCAACACACCCAAAAAGATGAAGGGTGCAGCATTCAAGATAAAAAAAGGTCTGTCAGTAAGGATAGCAACAACAAAACTGTTGTGAACAAAACAGGTGTGAAACTCAAGGCCCGCCGGGGGTTCCGAAAATGAATTAATTTGTAATTTAATATGTAATTCTACATTTACTAGATGTCTGCATTTGAATGCCGCTGTGCTGACGATCAGCCTTTTACAGAGTATCTTCATTTTTATTTAGTTCATAGAGTTGCTTGTTCTGTAGCCACAAGGGGACACAAGCTAGTGTCTTCTTGTGCCAGTCCTAAACCCGGATAAATACAGAGGGTTGTGTCAGGAAGGGCATCGGACGTAAAAGCTTGGCCAAAACAAACGTGTGAATCAAATCTCTGAAGATTGAGGACACTGATTCACTGTGGCAAAACTGAAAGGGAAAAGCCGAAAGAAGGGGAAAAAAATAAAATTTCATGAATTAATTTGTATCTTACCTGAGTACCCACATCTCTACTTTTTATAGGCATAGAGTTTAAGTGATTTTGCAACGTGTGGAAAATAAAACTCAAATTGGTAGCCCGTTGTTCAAGCGGTTAACGCATCGACCGAACTGGAGAGGTATCGGGTTCGATTCCAGCTCCTTGTGAGAAGTTTTTAAGTTCTCCCATTGCTCAGTATTCTCTCAGTATTCCGTTGTCCTACATTCCAAAAACACGGATGGCTGATTTAACAATCTAAATGGGCCTGCGGATCAGAAAATAGATGGATACTTTAAATTGGATGGATGACTGGATGAGATTATATTCTGTCTGTGGCGTCATGAAGACCCGCCCCGTCTCTCAGCGATCGATGGGAATACGGAAGTCTGCCACTTTCTTTGCAGCTCATCTATTTTTTTCTGCATTTTTACAACGTAATCTGGAACGTTAAGGGTATTGTTTTATTCCTGCCCAAGTGGTGTTTGTGTTTCCAATCACGTGAGTACCCTCTGATATTCCTCGCTCGAGGTCTCTCGCTAACGGGGAGAGTGAAACGACATCTCGATTTATAACGCCATTGCACTGTAGCGAGCAGGCGTTACCGAGCTATACGTGCGTGCTACGAGAGAATCGAAACACAGTTCTCACGATCAAATGAAGTTTTGCAATGCCTACGGATGTCCGAGAATGCCCAAATAACAGGAAGACCGAGCTGGGTTCGATTTCCTACATGTTAGCAATCCTTTCATGTCGATGATGCTCATACGTTTTAATTTAGGCATGCTGTGGTCAAACATTGTGTCCACTTGCATTCTTTCGGCACGACAGTTTTCTGTATAATGTGATTCTTACTTGTCTTGTTATAAATCCTAAAATAAAATAACTGCAATATAAGAATCATGACAACTGCATGTGTGGTGTGCAACAAAAGTCAAATTTCTTTGGAAGAATTAAAATAAATTCTGTCTCACACAACTGAGATTGAGTATTTGAATTTGGGATATTTATGTGCAGTATACATTTAATACCATTTTTATTCAGATCCTTATGTTTAACATTTCTAGTCTTTATTACAGCCATGAGCCTCAAGCAGATGTTCCAAATAACGTAGACTTAGTGTCCTTTTTAAAAATTATTTTTCCTTTGTATTACTCACCCACCAATTCAGAAATATTGTTGTCGTGTCGTCCATAACCTTGCCCCCCGTATCTGTCTGACCTACTTCAAATCTCTGTTCCCTCACCGTCCCTCATATCCTCTTCCTCTCACCATGATGGGATGCAGAGCTTTCAGCCGCTCCGCTCCCAAACTCTGGAACTCACTTCCACCCAACATCCGTAACATTGACTCCCTTCCTACTTTCAAATCTCACCTCAAAACCCACCTGTTTAAACTTGCTTTCATGGCCTAGTTTAATCTGCTGTTTTATTATTTATTGTTTTATTAATGATTTTATTGTTTTATGTATTGTTTTTTATTGTAAAGCGTCCTTTGGTGTTCAGAAAGGTGCTTGTAAATTAAATGTATTATTATTATTATTATTATTATTATTATAACTCAGTTTCTTACTGTCAGGTCTGAAAGAGGTTTGACCATACAGAATATGTTTAACATCGCAGGTTCCTCTGTATTATGTTCAAACCATCATCAGAACACCAGAAGTAAAATTGATGATTATTATTAGGCTTTGGAGTATTATTAATATCCATGCCAAGTTTTATTATATTCACACCCCCTAAAAAGATATTATTAATTGGCCAACTGCACACTTTGCAAATGCACATTTATTGCCATGGGCTTTGAACTTGATTTAATAAAAAGTGTTGGAAACAATTTTTCGAAAATCAAATCGCTGTATTTAGCAGTGCTAGAAGACAAGCCCGTAAGCTGTTTGTGCTTCACTGCGCCTGCCCAAAAGTAGGTGTGGCTGACGACTTACTTGGTGCTGGTTTGGCAATGTCTTGAGAATTATTTTTTTTCCTCAGGTCTTAAAAAAATAGAAACACACCCTGACAAATCATTTCACAACTCATATGGCTTTACGAAATCAATTACTTTCAAGTTCAGTAGACCCTTGTCAAAGTCGCAAAGTTGGTTTTTCAGTCAAACGATACAATTCAAGGAAAATGGTTCTTTTAAATGTTTGTTTGTTTATTTATTTATTTATTTATTTATTTATTTCCCCCATAACTCTACTATTTTACACACGCCTGACCAATTTGCCAATTTGCTTCATGGTTGGCATTTTTCAGTACAGGGATGCAAAAAAGGTTCAAGCATTTTAAGCTTCAAGCATTTTAAGCTCATGCAGTGTGAAATAAATCCTTTGAGGTCAGCAACTTTTATTTAGATGGTTTAACTCTAATGTACAGTTCATCAGTTCCACTTTGTCTTGAACAGTTCCATCCAAAGTCTGCACATTTTTCAGATTCCTTTTATAAATCACATCTTCGGTATGACAGTCATTGCGAGGCTATATTGACATTTGGCACGATGCTTCATGACAATACTCCACTCTGATTTATACATGGAAACGTCTCCACAAGGGGTCTTCAAATTTTCAATTGTCAAATCATCTTTTGACGTTGATTAATTCAGCCCGCTTCAGATATAGCTTTATATGGTAACATTAGACCTCAAGTTCGACACTTTTTTTGGACGAAAATTAGCAGGTTGGTGTAAGTGTTGTTTATTCATGCTTTTTTAATGAATGCATTTTTTCTGCACATGTAATTACTTTTTAGGATAACATATCCCAAGTTGGAATGAAATTTTCCTTTAATCAGTGTTTCACCTTCACACTCTTCTTCTTTGCAGAATGTTCCGCTTGCGGGCACTGTCTGCTGTGTGGGTTGGCGTTTCAAACTTGTCCCGGCGCTACCACAGTGGTGCGGTCAAAGGGTCTGGTCGAAGGAGGGTGATGTTGGCAGCTCTGGTTGGGGTAACTAGTGTCTCTGCTAGTACTGGACTGCTCTGGAAAAGGTATAGCTGAGTTCAGACCGAATTATGTCAAGGTCAAGACTATCACAATATTAAAAACAAAAAACAAAAAAATGATGTGTATAAGGCGCACCCCCAATGAATGGTGTATTTTCAAACTTTTTCCATATGTAAGGCGCACCGGACTATAAGGCGCACCTCAATGAATGAAAACAGTTTTCCAAATATAATATATGATTATATATATAAAGGTTTAATTTAAAACAGATTCTTTTCTTACAGACAGTGTATTGTAGGTGTTCAAATACCTGACATGTTTCGGCGTACTCTATACGGCGAAACATGTCAGGTATTTGAACACCTACAATACACTGTCTGTAAGGAAATAATCTGTTTTAAATTAGATATCAAGTAGACAGGATGAACTTAATATATAACTTTATATAACTGTATAACTTTGACATTTCAATATCCCGATTTCACGTAGTGTATTTTCCATTTGCCGATTTTGATTAAAAAAAAGCCTTCACCTAAACTTCATTTTAAGAACAAGATTTTTTCCCAAACTAGTGAAAGGGCCTTTGTTACAATGAACTATGGAAAGATGACTGCCACCGTGACCTTGATTTTGAACAGAATTTACAATGCGGGATTCCCTCTGTTACCTAGCAACACATGGTGGGCGACCGGTACTTCAGTCGGTGGTCGACCGGTACTTCAGTCTCTTTTTATTAAAAGTGAGGGTCCTTGATCAAACTGTTTTCTCTCACTATTATATCAACATAACTCATTTGTCTATGTCCCACATATTAAGTTTAGCGATTGGCAATCAAATGGAATAGTCGTGTTTTTGTATGTATTTCAATAAATGGAGACTTTTTTACTTATTGAATAGACAAATGCATACAATAATGTCAGTATGTGAACGCATGATTACAAATGGTAGACTATGCTAAGGTAGGTGAATAGCAATGACGAGTTACTGACATATGGCATCTTGTGCCCTTGATTAATCTCATGTAGCAGGTGTCAGTATTTAGATTTTTCTCCCTTGCTAAGAAGGCTGGTGTTCAAGACAAAATGGTCAAAAGGATATTCAATTGCTTACTCAAGATCCCAATGGTAATACTATAACTGTGTTGCAAGAGCGTGATGGATGATGCCATGGGATGTTTGACAGCTGAGCCACTGTTCTGTTTATAACCAGTGTTTGAAATAGCATCTGCCCGGTGGCCCGGGGCGTACAACTTTTACGTCGGGCAGACAACTTTCAAAACGTCTCAGCCCGGATGGCCAACAAACTTCTTCAAGAAAAAAAGAAGCATTTTTTTCAAATCAAACGTTTGTTTTATTCAATAAAGCAAAAGCCTCAAACAAAACGCTACAAGTCATGCGGACTCCTCTTTCTCAGCAGCTTTCAAAACTTTCAAGTACACTTTTCAGTCAGGGTGTAGTCCGAAGCACGAAACAGGCTTCTGATTGGCTGCCGGTGGCGCGTATACATAAATTGCCAAACGAACGTTCGTTTGTCAATTTTTGTACCATTTGTGGTAGGTAGTTCCTTAATTGTAAAAAACCCTTTATACTTGGCAACAATGTTTTTTTTTTGGCGATTAGACGTATTTTTGTGTTTTAAGTTGTGAAAAGCATCACTTTGCTGCTGTGAAATATAAATTTCTCCACTGTGAGACTAATAAAGGCAAATCCAATCAAATTCAATACACCATGTACGGTCTCAGTTTAGCATTATTTGTCAAGTAAAAAATGGTGGTGTTCTAGAAGTTGTCTGTGTTAAATAGTTTACCATTTCAAAACACAATACAGTACAGTGTAGCACGTTTTCATTACTGCTGTATTGAACACTAATGCATCCGAATGTACATAATCCATCATATACCCGACAAATGCAGCTGTATTTATAAAATACACATAGATATTGTATTTAATTACCCACTGACACATTCATTTCCCACAAGTTCTAATTTGATTCAAATCTCTGTTGTTGAAAACTAGAGCTTATGCCGATGCAGGGCCATCGGTCCGAAATTCCCAGCCACAAAATGGAGAAGAGGTTTCAGACTCCGAGTCGGAGAAATCGGTGGAGGCGAGCAATAGTGATGACGAGGCCAAGAATGAAAGTGGCGAAGGGAAAAAAAAGAAGCAACGCTCTGGCTTCCGTGACCGCAAGGTAATCAATAACCGGCCATTCCCAACAATCAGCCATTCTCCCTCTCCTGTTTGATACCTTTACAAAATGGTTCATCAAAAGCCCCTGCAGCAATCAATATTCAGTATGCGATATTGGGATGTTTTGACAGAATATGTTACAGAGGTAATCAGCTTATATTTCTGTCGTCATAAACAACAGGGCTGTTAATTAGGGAGCGGGGGACAACACAGAAAATTATTAAGTCGCCGTCTTCTGTTTCCAGCTTGTTGATTGTTGATCACATCACTGAATAGAATATGGATTTATTGGTAAAATGGTTAAATTATGCAAAACGTCTGATATTGTGCTGAAATGGTCGAGGATCCGAAAGTTTTGGATTCACTCCGCCATATTCTTTTACCAGCAGATTGCAAAATAGTTCTTGCACAAATGGTCCTGTCCCAAAGTGCTTCTTAAAATACAAAACAACAAATAAATAGCATTTTCACAACAGCTACAATTATGTCAAATAACATTGACACATTGCTCATGTTGTCAAGACATTTAACCAACTCATGAATGAGTTTATTGTATATGTTGGATTTTCACACCATTTTTCTTTTGGTTTACTATTTTTCAAGGGTGCAAATCCTCATGGAAATAACTGAATTGACTTGGACCTCCCATGCTACATAATGGCATGCGAAGCAAAAAGAATCAGCCCTCCAGAGAACAAATCTCATTTCAACAAGTGGAAATCTTCCTAATTCCCAATGTAATAATGCCTGATAAATAGTCTGAACAAACACTGAATCATGAATACATTTTTTCCAACTGTATATTAGTGAATATCAATTATTACGCTGGGAGAGTGTTGCAACTTGAGAAAGTCAGTCATGCGGTCACATAGAATACATAAACTGCCTGTGGCCCTGAACAGTTGCTGCATTTTGCAGAAACGGGGTGGCTATTTTAAGACGAACATTAACGGAGCTAATGACCGCTTAACACTGACCTGTTGTTTTTCACCAACTGCTACATTCTGTTGTAATTGAGATTTGTTTGTGTCTATTTTTTCAGCATTTTTGCTGAATTTTACTCTACAGAGGCTCTTATTGAGATTTCTTTTTCAAACCTGTTTTAAATTACAAAAAAATATAAGTATCACGGTGTTTCCTCTATTGAATGACAACCAGTTCCTGTGTTTGGTAGGTGATGGAGTACGAAAATAGAATACGGGCTTACTCGACCCCAGACAAGATTTTTCGCTACTTTGCCACCTTGAAGATTATCGGTGAGCATGGAGATACTGAGGTCTACATGACGCCCCAGGACTTCATACGCTCCATCACACCAAATGAGAAGCAGCCAGAGAGTGAGTTACTTTTCAGACATCCACTCAGCTGAATGTTATCACAGAAATTAGCCCTTTTAATGACCTTTTATGCCCTATTATCTGTTGTGCCCGCTCATTTCCCCTCTCAATGGGATTGGCTCTGTAGATTGTCATGAAGGTGTGTAATTTTTAGTCCCCCTTTCCAGTAAAAAAGGCTATAAAAGTTTCTAGTTGAGTGCAGAGTTCATGATCAGAATAAAAAAGCAAGTGGAAAATGCCTGTCATTTGTTGTGAAGTAAAACATGCAATGCAAATGTCATGTCAGTACCTCATATTTTTTGGGGGGCAATTCGTCTGGTAAACAGCTGCTCTTCTCTTAAAAAAAAGTGAATAAAAAAAAATCATACGTATGCAAAAAATATTACATCATAAAACCCCAATGAAAACCAGACAACATTGTCCTAACTGATTATTGTTTCATTCAGGCTCAGATTTGAAATTTGATTGAGCTCTTATTTATTTAGTTATTTTTTTGTGTGTGTGTAATCGTTCAAATTTCTCATGCAAGACTGTTTTGGTTTACTCTTCAGATCTTGGGCTTGATCAATTTGCGGTGAAACGCTATGATGGAAAGGTAAGATTTAGATTTCTTTGTGATAAAGAATAGCAATAGGCTATTGTCATTGACTAATAAATAAAATATTGCGCTAAAACTACCAGCTTTGTCTCGGTTGCCATTCAATATTAACTCATTCACTGCCCTTTCCGAATTTATTTTGGAATTGAAAATATAATGGTGAGTGACATTCCCGAATTTGTTCCGGTTTTGTTTTTTTTTTCTTGCGGGGGTGCCGATAAAGCGCTGGTCAGACCTCTGGCAATATTTATCCTCCCATGAGGGGGCAGAATGTCTTTTGTACAGCCGGCCCCAATTGCACCTCATATTACTCCAAACCCATATATCTCAGGAATTAACTCTTTTTTTCTGATGAAAGAAGAGGGTCTAAGGTTTCTTACACTGCATTGAATCTTTATGTACTGTAGTCCTTAAAGTCAATATTCTGTACGTCCTGGAATTTGAGTGAAAATGACAAAAATCCCTGCGCACGAGTGGAC
This sequence comes from Hippocampus bargibanti, assembly GCF_051943395.1. Classification (NCBI taxonomy): domain Eukaryota; kingdom Metazoa; phylum Chordata; class Actinopteri; order Syngnathiformes; family Syngnathidae; genus Hippocampus; species Hippocampus bargibanti. The sequence goes on from NC_142746.1 coordinate 15,027,030, forward strand.
ACATTTTTACACGTCTGGCAGTGGATGAGTGAAAAAAAAACATTAAAACAATTACAAGATTTGCAGGTACTATTTTGCCAACCATATGTGGAAGAGTTGACAACTGTTGTGTGTACGTCAATGCGTCCCTCTCTGGTTTTTGCTGATGTGCAGGTTCACTTTACATTGAAGGCAAACGCAACACACCCTGTTTGACTGTGACTAAACAACTCATTTGCATTTGTAATCTGAGTCACTGTGTGTTTTATTTTGCTGCTCAACGTAAAGACCTCTTTCTAAAAGTATTAACAGGATTTTATTTTTGTGCTGAACGTGGTTTGTCATTGTGTCCATCATTGAGTTTTCTCCACCCAATGTGTTGATGTGGGTGTGATTTTTTTTTTTTTTTTTCCCCCACAACAATTCAACCATTTTTTTAAACGATTGTTGATTCAGTCATGCTTTTGTCTCCTTCTCATAACAAATAATCCTTCCATTTTCTCTCCTCCCCTTGTGAATAACCATCTTCCTCAAAACCAACATTTCCACCTTGTCTGTCTTTACCCCCCCCCCCCATCCCGCCCCCCAATAATTCCATCTGCTGCCCCCGATGCTCTGCTCAAACCCCCCTACCCCCCATTCCTTGCTTCTTCTATTGCCCTTGCCCCGCCTCAACCCCGCTTCCGCCCCCTCCCCCTCTTCAGGACTTCTGGCAGGTATGGGGTGTGTGCTCAGCGGCATGTGTGTACCTGAATGAAATGCTGCACATTGTAGTCAATACTTGATACTGTTGGTTCTTTTAGTCCACATGTGCCTCTCCCTCTTTTTTATACTCTTTTTATTACTCACTCTCCTATATACTCGGTGTTGTTTGTGCAGTGGAACAGCTCTCCTCATGATTTACATTCAATATTTCCCTATTGCAATTTCAGCAAGGGTGAATCCACGAATCTTATTCCTGTACACGGCAGGACTGTGTATGTTCAGTCTAAAAAAGTAACATCCTCATTTCCCTTTTGCGCACAGCATAGAGGTGATGGCTGCCACTGCTCACCCACACAAAAAAAGTTCTTATCCCGTGACTGTAAAGTGTCCTTGAGAGTTTTGAAAGGTGCTTAGAAATTAAATGTATTATTATTATTATTATTATTATTATTATTATAAAAACAGCACAAGTAGTAATTTCCCACGAATCATAGCCTGTGAAAATTCGATTGGAAGTGTTGAAAATCAGATGCTGGGTCCCAGATAAATGTTTTAGAGGAACCTTAATGATTACTATTAATCAAATGGTGGTTGATTGCTAAAATAACAGCATTTTTTAGGGATCGTTACAATTTCTTTGTTAAATGAAAAAAAGAAGCTATGCTATTGAAATCTTCTATTCAAAACCATCATTTTTAAATTCAAAGAACATTTCTAAATCTTTGCATTGGTTTCCATGTTAATAGCAATTTTGCAATTTCAATACTAACACTATCACTGGACTTGGCAGAAATTCTTTTTATTATGGTGTGTCAAGTTACTACTGTAATTTGCTACTGGCTGTTGTTCAGAACATAATTGTTTTTTTTTTTCACCAATGTGCTTTTGGTTATCACTAAATCGTGTGAGATTAAGCTTCATATTGCCAAATGTGGGTGCGGTAAATATCAACGTTTGGCCTGGAGCAGGTCAGTCACGTTAAAGTATATCATTGATTGGGAGGTGTCAGTCACTGATGGTGACACACAAGCCATTGCCGCTATTGTTCATGTCTGTTTATGTATTATATTACCTCAAGGTCTTTGTGTTGGCCATTGTATTAAAGATCTCCCCAGTGCTCTTTGTATAAACCCGTTGTTTGCAGCTGTCTGCTATTCCGACCTCACTAAATTATTTAAACTTAAACTTTCGATGTTATTCCTTTTGGAATTACTGAAGACTTCTGCCACAGAATAGAGGCGCAACTCAAATGTGACCCTCAAAAAAAAACCACGGCGACTACTTTTAAGATAGATGCTATAAACAACTGAACATGTTTTCAATTTGTCAGCCTTTTACAATTTGTAACGTTGCTGTTCCCCTGCACTCAATGTCCCTCTCTTCTTCGTTCTAAATAATTTTCTCCCTCATCTCCTTTTATTTCTCTTCAAAGAGTTATGAGCTCAAGCTTTCTACATGCTTTGGTTTGGCACCCATGCCCATTTCCTCAGCATGCCCTTTTACCACTGTCTTCCTCAGAAAGTAGCCGGTGGGGCCGCCCTCTTTCTCCGCATGGGAGCAACACAGGGGCTTTTGGGGTGCAAGTTAATGGCTCTGTTAGCTAGCATGGAGGCTGTGTGAATGTGCTTGGTCGCCTTCACCAATTCATCTTTTGGATTGTTCAGATGTCACTCCTGCATGGTGCCTGAAGAGCATGGTTATAAAGTCACTGAAGGCAGGAATTGTGTTTTAAAATGGCTTTAAACTGTTCCCGATACACTGTGGCCTTTGGAATAAAAAGCCACATCATCTATCAGTTGACACCTGCTACTGGGGTTGTATGTGCGTGGGTGTGTCATGAAATTTATGATCCAAGTTGTTATCTTATTCACTCGTTTTGATTTCACAGGAAGTTTCAGCCGGCCTCTGTTTGGACTCAATTTTAATGGCTATGTTGCATAACCTTTTCACTGTTTCTAACTCCCTGTGAGCCATGTCTGTCAATTAATAGCACATAAAAACAGATACATACTATTTTTCTCTTCATCGCTATCAGCTGTCCCGATCTACAAAAGGTCTTGGGTCACATGGTCATCACAGGGTTTGGCTTTCTCCTGTGAGTCATGTGCCATTTCCCAGCAACCGAAATGTGTTGTTTGAGCGTTCTGCATTAGAATCCCCCATCAGTTGTGTTCCCAGAATAATAATCAGCTATTAACTGCACACCTGTTCGGTCAGAGGGTACCATTAGCCAGGAAAAATAACGATATTTCTTAATGATGTCCATGTTTTCTTGAAAACTTCGTGTTGAAAATGGCTTTAACAGTAAATCTCCAACCAAATCAATTTCTTCTCCTCCTTAAGCCATTGTGGATTGACAAAACTGCTATTAAATCAACACAATATATTTGCTTATACAGCTCACAACCGATACAGTGTGCTAGCTCTTGCCAGTATGCTCTTGTCACTGGCGGCTTGTAATCAGAGCAGTTTTTGCAAACTAAGATTGGGTAGTGGCTAGCCAATCAGTTTGTGAAAACTCTGACATTGACTAGCGCCTTCAAGAAGGCTTCGGAACCCTTTTTGGGTAGCCAATTAGAACTCTGGTTGGTTAGTGCAACAGTTTGAGCGACACATTTGATGCTCCAGGGCCCGCAGAACTGATTGTGAAGGTGTCCAAAGTAGATTTCTGACCCTGGTAACATGATGGCTGCAATGTGATTGATTAAATACTTAAATACGAAAACACATGTATGGAAGCAGCGCAACCGGGGAAAAAAATGAAAGGAAGCCGAAAGACAATTTGTAAATATTTAATAAGAATTCATGGACAAAATATAATTAACATCAGTCTGTGATTCAGATATTTTTAGGCCACAAGAGAAAGCCTCGCAGGCCCTGATGGTCCGCCACTGATATATAGCATAGTAAAATTTTGAAGCAGACTTTCAAGCACATATTTATTGGATGTGTTCAGATTATGCTATTTGTTTGACTTTTGAAGTTAAAATGTGTCCAGCATATCGCTCTGGGTGCTTGGAAACAAGATTGGCCTTGACCAAACACTTAACCTCCTCCTGTAAGTGTATTTTGTGCCTTGACTAGTCAGTTGCTCTCCTAATTGTTCTGCAGCCATAAGCTTAGGTTGATGTGTACGGATTTATATGAATACAAGCTGGTTCAGGAGAGCTATTTAATCAGGAAGCAAGATCAGATTTACTCTGACAGCTGTGATGTTGACACCAATTAGTAGGCACGCACTGTCAAATGAATGCGCAGTTTGTTAATTTACTTGATTACTAGTAATGAGCGTGATAGTCAGTTGGGATCAGTCATTTTAGCTAACACGTAAATTCAGAGTGTCTGTGTGTGTGTCTATGTGTACATTAGTTTTGTTATCCTATCCAAAGGGGATGCTTCAAAATGTTTCTATTCATGCATCTTTGTCAAATTGTTAGAAATTCGAAATGTCACGCTCGACAGCGGAATCTCAAAGATCAAATTATGATATTGAGGTTCCATTGTACATCGGACAGTGTCATTATCCTGTCGCGCTTCTCAAGCTGCACTGGACTTGACCAAATGATTTTGGCAGTAATTTATTACCGTGATTATCACTTTATTTTTCATCCAATTATTTTCTTTGTTGAGGTGTGTGTTCATTTGTCTATGTGTAAGAAAGCCCAGAATAAATATACGTGTGTGTGTGTGTTTATCGTTCAAGACCCTGCTTAAAACAGCATCATCCATGCCTGTTCTCTAACAGTTCTTTCTCATCCTCTCCTCTGAAATGGACCTCTTACAGACGGAGGTAACTCCACCTAGGCTTAGTGTGCAACTCCTACCCCTCACCCCACCCAAAAAAAGGCATGTCCACTCTTATTGTGGAGCGGTCAAATAATGGGAAACTGTCTACTTAGACGTTTCTTCACCAAGTGTGCATGTGATTAGTTCAGACTATCATGCAAGGCTGTAATTATACACATGCTAATGGAAAAGAGAAAAAAAAACATATATTACCTCTTTGCGTGTGTGTGCGCGTGTGTTGTACCCCAGTATAATGTGTGTGCGAAACTGAAATCCTATTATAAGTAATAATACCCTTTGGTTTGTGTTCCAGATGTTTTATCAATAGTGTGTATGTTTGTGCTGCGGTCTTGTGATGTTTCCTCTCTTGTTGTGTCAATATCACACTGTGAGTACAGCCTCTGGTATGTAATGTTTGTACACCCACTAACTATTTGTCATCACCAAGCAAACTCACCTTCCTGTAGAGACTCATGTGTATGCAGCTCTTGCATGACTAATATTTCACTCGATCATTGGAACCTATTCACTCCAATGCACACTGGTTCTCTTGTATTTTCTCATTTCTTATTTTCATTTTGGGTTGGGGGGTGTCTTTGAGGATAGTCTGCTATGGATATAAAACTCATAGAATCACGATGAAAAGCTAATGAGGGCTATTACAATTAAAGTCTGCTCTTTTCATGTGTTTTCTTTTGTTTGCCTGGGGTGATATGAGCAGAAGATTGCCCAAGAGAGGGAAAAGTTTGCAGATGAAGACAGCATATTTTACACTCTGGGGGAATGTGGCCTCATCTCCTTCTCCGATTACATCTTCCTCACCACTGTGCTGTCCAGTAAGTGCAGATTTGTTCTTCCCACCCGACATTACTCAAACCCTGCATAGAGAGGCCCTGCTGTCTTGAATCAAACATATAATGCAAAAAGCCATTGATCGCCAAACAATTAGCATTGACCGTGTGGTGGTGGTTGTGATGGTATAACAAATGGTGGAGCAATCCTTATAGACAGACAATATAACAACACTCAAAGGCGTGTATTCTTTATCATCTATGAAAACAAACACTGTTATTCCACTTTAATAAATCAGTGAGCCTTGTGATTCTGCTTGTGTGTTGAGTCTTGAGGATTTCATTATAAGAGCAGCATTGTTCATTAAACGGAGCAGTTCGTATATAATATGATATGAGCCTATATTGAACTTTTTAGCCATCTTGTGAATCATTCAAGTGTGATGTGTCATTTCCATATTTCTTTATTGATTCCAGAATGCATTTTTTGTGTCCTTGCTTATGGTCTCCAGCCCCCCAGAGGAACTTCGAGATCGCTTTTAAGATGTTTGATCTCAACGGTGATGGAGAAGTCGACCTGGAGGAGTTCGAGCAGGTTTGCCTGGGATCAACAATATAAATGAAGTGAAAAAGCTTGTTGCATGCTAGCACACCAAAGTCAAGAGAACTCAAAGAGGAAAGATCTCCTCGCAGGCTTACTTAGACATTTGTCTCCTGTAAAAGTAACAAGCTCATTTAAGCTGTTCATAGAAGAAATGGTTTCCAACAGAAATTGCTCTGCATTTAAGAGAACAAAATATAGGTGTCTACACATTCTTATATTTACATAACATTTCTTGATAGCGATGTATTTGTGTGTGATTTGTCATGATTCATCCACTATCTCCATTTAGGTCCAGAGCATTATTCGCTCTCAAACGAGCATGGGCATGAGACACCGCGATCGCTCCACCACAGGCAACACTCTCAAGACAGCCGGCTGCAGCTCAGCACTCACCACCTATTTCTTTGGAGCAGATCTGAAGGGAAAGCTTACCATCAGCAGCTTCTTGGAGTTTCAAAGGAAGCTGCAGCATGATGTGCTTAAGCTGGAGGTACTATAACTTGATTATACCTTGGGGTCATTTAGCCAATGGGTTCATGGGAAAAGATTGTTGGCCATATAGCCAAAGGCATACTTCACCTTTCATAGTATGGTGATATCAGCATGGGTTTTGTTGAAATGATCAACTCAACTATCCGCCATGAAAGCATTCGCTGCATCGTAACTCATTCACTGCCATTCACAAATTTATTTGGGAATTGAAAATATGACATAGAGCGCCATTCCTGAATTTCTTTGGGCTTTGTTTTTTCATGCTCTGTTGCCGATAAAGCGTTGGCCATGCCCTTTGGCAACGTTTTTCTTTTCCACAAGGGGGCGGCATTTCCCTTTTTTCCAGGTTAGCGCTTTGTTCCAGCTTCAGCTGTTGTTATTGATGATAATAATAATAATAATAATAATAATAATAATAATAATAATAATAATAATAATACATTCAATTTCTAGGTGCCTTTTAAAGCTCTCAAGGTCACTTTACAGTCACAGAATAAGAACAAAAATGCTTTCCTGTGGGTGAGCATCAGCAGTGAGATGCTCCAGCATTCACTCAACCTGAAAATAACTAACACACACACACACACACACACACACACACACACACGCACACATGCGGGTGCACACGCACGCACAGTTAAAGTGCTGTAGAAACCAATACGTAGTATGTATTGCATTGTATTTTGGACAGCTACCCTCATTTCAAGCTCACATAACTCCAGACCCATATAATTTAGGAATTACCTTTTTTTCCGATGAAAGAAGAGAGGCTAAGGTTTCTAATGCTGTATTGAATGTTTATGTAGTCCTAAAACTCAATATTCTGTGGGTCCTGGAATTCAAGTGACAATGACAAAAACTCTGGCACTGGAGTGGACATATTTTTGCACGTCTGGCAGTGAATGAGTTAAACACACCGCCTTGCATTTGGTGAAAACATGAAAAATAAGGGCTTGGGTAATCTACTTTCTAATAAGGCATCTTAGTTCATTACTTCTCGTCAGGGAGTCAAGGTAAATGCTTCATTGGGATATCAATGATCATCGTCGAGAGCTCCTGTCGGGTTTATCATTTGCATAGTAACAAGCTGCCCCTTGTGGTACGAATTAGCATTTTGAGAGGTCGGCATATTTAGAGGCGAAGAAAGAAGGCTGCCGTGTAGCTGTCAAGCTGCCGCAGATATAAATCACCCGGAGTGACCTGACAGGGCCAAGGTCTGCTTCCGTGTAGACACGCTATGCTGGAAAGCTGAGGAAAAACCCACAGCGAGATTTAAATCCTTTCCTATCCCAGGCACGAGTCAATCTGATGTCTCACACTAGAATTTACAGCTTCCCATCATTCTGCACTTGTTTATTAATTTGTTTATTAACTTCTCCCTTGCAGTTTGAGCGCAATGATCCCGTGGATGGCCGAATCTCAGAGAGACAGTTTGGCGGTATGCTGCTTGCTTACAGCGGCGTTCAGTCCCGTAAACTCAAGCAGATGCAGAAGGGATTGAAGAAGATGTTTAAGGATGCACAGGTAGAACGGTGTGGGGGGGGGGGGGGGTTATGTGTGTGAACTGGAGATCATTTTGGGGATCTCATACACACCAAGGTTATCCATTTGGCCAGTTTACCCTCCCATTCCTCATTTTTGTCATCCACTTCATCTCTGTCTTCTGAGCACACGCAGAACATGGGTACTCAGCAAAAGTGCAAGAGCTAGTTGACATCTTTGTCGCCCACTCCCATTTTTTCCATGTCTTTATTCTATTCCACCCTGAATGTCGGACTGGCTTGAGGGTTTTAATACAGGGTGACCCAAAAGATGCGTGCACATTAAAATTTCAATTGTGGCTTTGATTAAAAAGCTATTTATTTCACCATATTCATGTCCACCATTTTTTTGCAAGCTAACCTGTTGTCAATCACTTTGACACACATCTTGCGGGAGGGTGACCCAAAAAGATGCGTCCTACCGAGTCCCTCACTGCAGCAATGTTTTCTTCCGAAAGAGGAGTGTGTAAAAGTGATTGACAACTTTGTCAGACGAGTACAGGTTTGCTTGCAACGAAATGGTGGACATTTTGAACATATCTTGGGAAAGCCATAAATTGACTAAAAATTGACAGAAATAGCTGAAACTCTGGTGAATGGTCTTCCATAAACTGAATAATGTGTGGTTGTAATTTGAAATAAATAGCGTTTTAATCAAAGCGACAATTGACATTTTCATGGGTCCGCATCTTTTTGGGTCACCCTGTAAAAGGGGCATTTAACTTGACTTCCATGATCCATTCTAAAACACAATTCGGACTTTGACGTTTAGAATGCCTGAATTGAATTTACTGAGAGAAGAGGGACAAGATCGAAAATATTCTAAGCATTGAAAGCAAATTCTGAACGTGCGCACTCAGCTCCCCTTTCCCACCATGTTCCGTGTACGCTACTGTGGTTTCATGCTGGTTGCACTTCACAGTAATGAGCTCTGTAAGTCAGGCTATGGAGGGCTGTGCTTAAGGATTTCACACCCTCGCTGGTTTTGCAATCAAATGTTTCCCATCACCTCCTCTTTCAAGATGGCATACATCACGTGATTAACTTTCAGCTTTTGTACTCCAGATAAGCTGAGCAATGTGCGATTGGTCAATAAGCTTGACCTGTCTTATGTCCATTAAAAAAAAGGTTTTCATTGCAAAGGAGCAATCAAAAAATTATTTGAAAAAGCCTGGGCAGTTCTGCGGTATGGCAGTCATGTTGTATTATGCATGTGGGCCTGTTCTGCTGACACTCCACAGCATTGCGTTCATCCATGCATGCCCAATGCCTCTGCCCATTTGTGTCACACTGCTGAACTGCATCGGGCTCGCAGCATTTCCGCAATATTTGGATAACCTTGATAAGCTCATGAATGACCCATTCATGAGCGTTTATGCATTCTCTAGGTTTTTCAATTGTTTTTTTTTTTTTGTTCATCTTTGTTTTTCGTCCTCGGTGCAGGGCATCACGTTTGAGGAGGTGGAGAATTTCTTTACCTTTCTCAAGAATGTCAATGATGTGGACACTGCGCTGAGTTTCTACCACATGGCCGGAGCATCCATAGATAAAGGTAATGCCATTTTCCCTCCAAAAGAGCCGTATATCCTCCGGCACAATGCAAGACTCCTCAATAAGAGTTGTTTCTAAAATCTGCTTTTGTGAAAACAATGCTCAGTTTTAACTGACAATTTGGAAAACTATTCATGAACTCATTCACTGCCAGATGTGCAAAAATGTGTCCGCTCCAGTGCCAGGGTTTTTGTCATTGTCATTTGAATTCCAGGACCCACAGAATCTTGAGTTTTAGGACTACATAAACATTCAATGCAGTGTTAGAAACATTCGACTCTCTTCTTTCATCAGAAAAAAGGTTAATTCCTAAATTATATTGGTCTGGAGTTATATGAGCTTGAAATGAGGGCGGCTGTCCAAAATTCAATGCAATACATATATATTGGTTTATACAGTATAGCGCTGAAGCTTGAACAAAGCGCTAACATTGAAAGAAGGGAAATGCTGCCCTCTTGTGGAGAACAAAAAAACATTGCCAGAGGCCTTTGCCAGCGCCTTATCGGCATCCAAGCATGAAAAAAAAAAAAAAAACAAATTAGGGAATGGCGCTGTATGTCATATTTTCAATTCCTGAATAAATTCGAGAATGCCAGTGAATGAGTTAAAAACTTTAGTTTGCTCATTGATGAGAGTGTCAAAATATTGGAAACGGGCTATCAGTGTGACACCATATTAAACATCGTTAAACTAATAACCGAGTGTTCCTATCATTGCAAAGATAGGATTTTTATACAGCCTTGTGTTGCCGTTCATTCAATTGTATTGTGGCCTGGGGGTATACTCGCATAGACACACAAATAGGGTTATTTTGCCTCACAAGCAAGGTGTTTTTTTCTGTATGCACTTTGGCACTGTTAGTTGGTCAGCGATAATTTTTATTATTATTTTATGGATTTGAAACATCTGCATTTCCCTTCTGGGGATTGATAAAGGAATATCTGATGGCAACTCATTACACACTTCTGACCTGATATGGCAGCTGAAACACAAACCCAAGTCTGTGGCAAGTCAGTAATGGGTCATTAAATTTAAAATGGGCTGGCAGGGATGGGGGGGGGTTGGCAGTTTTTCTTGTAAACTGTGATTAGTGCAACATCATTAACACCTACATTTTCAAATCGCTCTGCGCAAAATTGTTAAGAGTAATCTATGAGCATGTACACAAGTAATTGCGGCACAGTTTTTGGGGTGGTGGTGATTATTTTTTCTTTTTAATAATGTGTCATTACCAACTTCTTTCTCCTCATTATTTGTGATTTTTTTTTTTCCAGCAGATCTGAATGATCACAATCCTGCTAATGGCTAAATCTGTATCTTAGCCTTTGCAAATGTGCTCAAATAAAAACACATATCAGCTTAAACATTTTGATTGGTCAATCACTCTTTAACTCATTCACTGCCATTCACAAATTTGTTCGGAAATTGAGAATTTGACAGAGAACGCCATTCCCAAATTTGTTCTGGTTTTATTTTCTTCTTGTTTGGGTGCAGATGAAGCGCTGGCCATGGCCTCTGGCAATGTTTTCCCATTCCACCAGGGGGCAGCATTACCCTTTTTCCATGTTAGTGCTTTATTCCAGCTTCAGCTGTTGTTAAAGCGCTATATAAACCAATATGTATGTATCACACTGTATTTTCGACAGCCACTCTCATTTCAAGCTCATATACAGTAAAGTCTCGTTATATCAATATTCTCGGGAGTCGGAAAAAAATATCGATATAACTGGACTATCGATATATCCGATCCTGCAGCATGTAAATTTTCTCCTTGCGTTCATAGAAATAGTATCGTAATAAGCAGTACTACCGATATAACCGATATCGATATAACGAGACTTTACTGTAACTCCATACTCGTATAATTTAGGAATTAGCCCTATTTTCTGATGAAAGAAGAGGGTCGAAGGTTTCTTACGCTGCATTGAATGTTTATGTAGTCCTAAAACTCAATATTCTGTGGGTCCTGGAATTCGAGTGACAATGACAAAAACCCTGGCACTGGAGTGGACACATTTTGGATTGGATTGGATTTACCTTTATTAGTCTCGCAGTGGAGAAATTTACATTTCACAGCAACAAAGTTATGAAAGGAAGATGAAAGGCATTTTTTGCACATGTCTGGCAGTAATGAGTTAAAAAGTCAAACTTTAATCTTTTTATTCACATATACACCTACTGTTTTCAAAGTGTACCAAAAACAAATCTATCACAGAATATAAATGAGTCAACATCTTCACCGTGTAGTTTTGTACGCATTTCTTTTTATTGGCTGCCATTCACTTTGGTAACTACAAACAAAAATAAATTTTGTAATATTATATATATATATATATATATATATATATATATATATATATATATATATATATATATATATATATATATATATATATATATATATATATATATACACAGTAAAGTCTCGTTATATCGATATCGGATATATCGATAGTCCCGGTTATATCGATACTATTTCTATGCAGGCACGGAGAAAATTACATGCAAACAGGGTCGGATATATCGATAGTCCCGGTTATATCGATATTTTTTCGGACTCCCTTAAATATCGATATAACGAGACTTTACTGTATATATATATATATATATATATATATATATATATATATATATATATATATATATATATATATATATATATATATATATATATATATATATAAAACTAATACTGAAATTATAATACATTATTTCATTATTTGAGTGTTAAGTTAAATAATGAATACAAACAAAGCCATCTGCGTTGCAATGTGTTGCTGTGCTTACAATAAAGAAACGCATACTTTTTCTTTTGGCACAGTACATCATTCAATAGAGGATTGCTTTTTTTTGTCAGCATTGTCAGTTATGGACTACTTTTTGAGATGTGTTACAACGGCTATAATTGATACTGACCACACTTTTGAACTGGCCTAAAAATGGGATACTCGCTATATGGAGCACTGTATCGGAGTGGATTGGCAGTGATTCCTGACACAGCCATTGGAAAAAATATTTTTTTTATTAATTTGACAGCAAACTACTATTCCGGAGTTTAAGAAGATTTTCAACATTTTTCTGCCTGGGGCTTCTCTGCCCCCCCCCCCCAGTCATCCTCTCAGAGTGGTTCTCAGTTCGACCCGCTGATGCTGTCAGCCTTTCTTGCTCATTTCCATATGTATTGGACTGTGCTCACTGCTATTGGCACTCCACTGCGACTGATCCAAAGGCAAAGACTTGTAGTCTCATACAAATTATGTGTCCACCACACGCTGCTACGCTTCTCCACTAATGAGTTTCCTGGTCTGTGAACTCCCTCTTCCAGTTACCATGAAACAGGTGGCCCGCACTGTTGCCAAGGTGGAATTGTCAGATCACGTGTGCGATGTGGTCTTCGCCCTGTTCGACTGCGATGGTACGTAACTCTTGTGTAAGCAGTTGTCTTGTTATTTTTCTTCTTCCTCTCAAGTCAGCCCACCCCCCACTTCACTCTTCTTCAGGGAACGGTGAGCTCAGCAATAAGGAGTTCATCGCCATTATGAAGCAGCGGCTTATGCGTGGACTGGAAAAACCAAAAGACATGGGCTTCACTCGGTTGGTGCGCGCCATGTGGAAGTGTGCTCAGGATACCGCCTGGGACTTTGCCATGCCAAAGACATAATAATTGGAGACAGAAGGGTACGAGTGGGATTTACTATGCCATTAGAGACATTCTTTTTTTCCAACAGTTTCAAGGACTGCAGCCTCAAGGGGATGTCACCAAGCATGCAGTGTGACACTTCGGGTTGCATCACACTTTTGTATCATTGTGAAATATACAAAAATAGATATTGTGGTTACATAGTGCATAATTAGACGGAATACGACCTTTTGTTAAAAAAGAAATACCCGATGTACAGACTTCGTCCCAAGCTCGTTTTACCATTTGAATTTTTTTTCTTCATGTCACTCCAAGATCTATACCATCTTCCAATTAATATATTGCTTACTGAAACACTTGTTATGCAAATTAAAGATTTGTACTATATTGATGACTTGGATGCTTGCATATACATGGGTGGGACTGTTGTTTGTTTACTGTGTTATTGCACTTATTACTACCACTTAAAGGACAACCGACGTCTCTGGACAAGTTGTGTCCATAATTTGTTAAATGGCTTCAAATGACTTCTACTGAGCGTATTTGAAAAAGATTCCACCGCATGTAGCTATATTTTACGTTTTAAGACTGGCGCTGAATATTCAGAAAGTCTTGTTTTTGAGTTGGTGTCGAGTCCGTACGTGATGTCACTAAAGGAACGCCCCCTGACCGAAAGACATTGTAGCAGTCCGTCCATTACGTCAATGTATTTTGCTGTATTGTTTGGTCTGAAAAACCGTCTTGCACCCAAAAGCCGCCAGAAGAGGGTGTCCAAGCTCCATATAAGGAATTTATCAGCCTGTGGAAACGGAGGTGACCACAGGAGGTCGCCATTTTGTGCCTCTTTTCTGGTGATCGTTTCTCCCCAATGTCAAAATGGCATGGAATAAATTCTTTAATCGATTGCAAACATGTATGCTTTCCTCTTCAGAACTATTTGAATCATATTCATCACTGGAGGTGTAACAAGAAAGCATATTCTCCGAATCTGAAGCCATTGTTTTTATTCTCAAGCAATGCAAGACGTCTTGGCGCGACGTCACACACTGGGGGCGGGACTTTCTGAAAATGCCCAATTTGCAGCTCAATTTTTTGCAGATTTGACACTTTAAGTCATTTTATTGCTTTGCATTTGAATAAAAATATCATACTGCATGTTTTGGGTATTTTAGATGCTATAAAACGTTTTTCTGATGTCAGTTAAGAAACAAAAAAGTGACGTCGGTTGTCCTTTAAGATTAACCTACAAGGCTGGAAAAAAGTTCTCTCATGTTGTCTTATTTACATTGACTTTTTTTAGTGCTTTCATTAGTGAGTTCCTAGTCTTTTTTCTTTTTTCAGTCACTTGAATCATGTTTTGAAGCTTCACCATTCATTCATAAAAAAAGTTTGCTAAAAAAACGTTAATTATTGCCCAGTGTCTGCATGCTCACATAAGATGCAGTTGATGTACATTGTTTGCTTGCAATGAATCCCTCCCAAAAAAAATAATCTCTACTTAGTATGAAGTCCTGTTTTCAAAAGACAAAAACAGCTGTCGATTTTTTGGGGGAAATTTAATATATGACACAGGTAACGACATAACAGAGCATTCTAATGTATAAATTCGTCCTTCAAAACAGAATGACCATTTGTGTTGTGAATTTACTCAATGTTATTGTCCACAGAAGGAAATTGACAATCTTGAAATATCACAAGAAAAGTGAAACTCCTGTTGGCAATAATTGTATCAACTGCTAAAATAGGCTCCAGCACGCCTGCAACCCCTGTGAGGATTTTTAAACTGTTAAATTGATGGATTGTCAGATAAAGGTTTAGTATGCCACATGGTGGAAACCGAATACACAACATGATAGGACTTGACAATTTTGTTAATCTTGTCATTTATGTTGGGTTCGTGACAAAAAAAGTAAAATAATGTGTGCAGTAAATGGCAACAGAAAAAAAAACGTTTGACAACATTTCTACCTAACGGGAGAATTGGAACGATCAATTTAAACGACAATGCAATGCAAAATGGCTTAAAAGGGACAATGAAAACACGTGGTCCTAATTAATGAAATGGAC
Organism: Hippocampus bargibanti; assembly: GCF_051943395.1. Taxonomy (NCBI): domain Eukaryota; kingdom Metazoa; phylum Chordata; class Actinopteri; order Syngnathiformes; family Syngnathidae; genus Hippocampus; species Hippocampus bargibanti. The sequence continues at coordinate 15,042,186 of NC_142746.1, forward strand.
TAATACACAATAAATACACACCATTAAACATACTGATGTCCTCAGTGACATGTCACAGGAAAAAAATAAGAAAAACCCCTCGCCGATGTTCCCATTGCCTGACGGATGATTAATCTGGTGGCTGCAATGCATACATGGAAAAACTTACAGGTCATTATTTGGTAATGTGGTTTCCTTTTGAGTATGGACTGACGGCCTTAAGCCACCTTGTGGCTATAAGCGGTCATTAGGTATCCTTGTGTCTTTCACAGTGAACCCCCTTAACGTTTAGTTTGAAAGTAGAACTTCATCGGTCAAAGAAGTTACTGTTTATGGAGTCACACAGGTGATGTTGAGTTCAAATGAGATCGAGGCAGGGAAAACTCCTCATTCACTGTCAAACTTGATCGAGTTGACTGAGGTGCTGATGATGCCACCTTGGTAGCTTCCTCGCTTCTTCTTTGTCTTTTCGTGGCGAAACGATTTGCCTTTGGTGAAGCGGAGAGTTTCGTTAGCTTTCTGCCCCCAGTCGCCATTGGAACCCTTCTGAAAATGAGAATGTATGCCGTATTACCAACAAACGCCAAAGGACTGGGTCACATGTCAATGAGCTTTGGCTAATCCTTTCTCTTATTCTTACCTTGGCGTCAAAAGAGTTGTCTGCAAGGCGGGGGTCCACAGCGACATCTTCCTCCTTTATTCTTCGGAATGGGATGTTTGAAGACTGCAAACACATGACTCATTTTAGGACTCCATTACAGTTTTGTGCAAAGTGAAAAATGTGTGTTCTCATTGGACAGTCCATGACAACACTTTAAAGTGAGAGGACGCAAATAACGCCACCGTGGCTGCCAGACTACTTTTCCACACACCCTTTCTCTAAGTGCATACGTTATTTTCTATCGAGTGGATACTTATGCATTTTTGGGACAGAAAAAGACCCCACCACAGGCTAGTGTTCAGCCAAAGAGGACACAAAACAAAATTATGGTTGCGCAGAAGAAGTAGATAATCGAGAAACACAAACGCGATGTGCATTAGTGTGAATTCCCAGTATCAGTATGCTAAGTCGACCATTGCTACGTGTGGCTAAGGGTCTTTCAGTGTTGTCTAAGCAACGGTCTTAAGCCAATAGAAGAGGTTGAAACACTTCTGTGGATTCGGATTAACAAAAAGCAGCTAGCAGGGGACCGTGTTAGTGAGGATATTATCACAGAGAAAGCACGGCAACTTCAACGAGATATCATCAAGAGGCAACTACATCAACGACCATCACAAAGGTAAATAAAACGACTTCATTATAGAGTACAGTTTATTTCTTTAATTACAATCCAATAGCACATTTATTATACATAAAATCGGGTATATTTTGTGTAGTTTTAAGGCTTATTTAGTAGAAAATTATGTTTTATGTGGACCTGGGAACGGATTATTCTTATTTTAATGGTTTCCTATGGGAAATTAATGTTTGGAATACACTTTTTGCCTTACACACACTTTCTGGGAATCAATTAAGTTTGTAAACTGAAGTATCACTGTAATTAAGAATGTTAAGAATAACAGTAGATCTTTAAATTAGTTAAGAATGACAGTCTTTTAGTCCTCTCACAATAGAGAAATTCTCAATTGACAGCGGCAAAGTTATGAAAGCAATCAATTAGAAGAACCAAAAGTATAGAGGCAGCAACTCCAACTGTGCCATCTTAAAGTCAATAATAGACAGAGGTTCTGCAAAACTAATGATCTGTGCATGTCTAAATGTATGTGCGTGTGTGGGTTGGTTCTTTACCTTGTTGGCTTTGGGAAAGGTTTGTGGTGTCGTAGTTGCTTTTTTAGATTTTGGAGTCTTTGTCTCTTGCTTGCCGTTGGTGCCTGCGTCAATTCAAAAGGAAACCGTTTCGTGTCATTTCACAACTTCTCCAACAGTTATATAAGATCTATCCTCACTTACCGTTGGCCTTGGCGGCTTCTGCCGGCGCCTCATCTTCATCATCTGAGCTGTCCGAGGAACTGCTGCTGTTTTTAACCTTAATCACCTTGTTTGATCGAGCAGGGGTAGAAGTGGCCTTCTCCTCCTTCGAACTGCTATCACTGGATGATGACTTTGCGGGTTTCGTCGATGCGGCTTTGGGAGCTTTGCCGTTGGTGACAGCAGCCTTGGCAGGGGGGTTCTTGGTCTCCATCTCAGAGTCTGAGCTGTCATCCGAGTCGGAGCTACTCTCCTCGGCCTTTGCTGGAGCTTTTTTCGAAGGAGCGGATTTCGCGACCGCGGCTGCTTTCTTGGCCACAGGTTTTGCCTTTGCTTGGGCTTCCTCTTCAGAAGAGTCATCATCTGAACTGCTCTCTGCTTTGGCTGCTGCAGCCTTTGCTGGAGCAGCTGCTTTAGTTGCAGCGGACTTGGCTTTAGGAGGTTCATCCTCTTCCTCGGACGAAGAGTCTGACTCTGAGCTGCTTTCTGCTGCAGGGGTGGCAGCCTTAGAAGCTGGAGTGGCAGGAGCCTTTGAAGCAGGGGTGGCAGGTTTACCCTTCGCTGGCTTCGCTTTCTCTGTCTCATCTTCGGATGAGGAACCAGAGTCTGAACTACTTTCTGCAGCCTTTGCAGCAGCAAGAGCGGCCTTCGAGGTAGGAACGGCAGGTTTACTTGTAGCTGGCTTAGCTTTAGCAGGTTCTTCCTCCTCAGACGAAGAGTCTGACTCAGAGCTGCCCTTCGGTGGAGGGACAGCTTTTCTTACAGAGGTGGCAGCCTTTGAAGCTGGGGTGGCAACTTTTGCGGGTGTTGACTTTGCTTTGACTGGTTCTTCATCTTCAGTTGAGGAATCGGAGCTGCTTTCTGCCGCTGCAGCCTTTGAGGGGGTTGCAGCTTTTGCGGCAGGGGTGGAAGGTTTACTTTTTGGTGCCTTGGCTTTTGCAGGCTCTTCGTCTTCTGACGAGGAGTCTGAATCAGAGCTGCTTTCTGCCGCCTTTGAGGGGGTTGCAGCCTTCGCAGCAGGGGTGGAAGGTTTACTTTTTGGTGCCTTGGCTTTTGCAGGCTCTTTGTCATCAGATGAGGAGTCTGATTCAGAGCTGCTTTCTGCCGCTGCAGCCTTTGAGGGGGTTGCTGCCTTGGCGGCAGGGGTGGAAGGTTTACTTTTTGGCACCTTAGATTTTGCAGGCTCTTCGTCTTCTGATGAGGAGTCTGAATCAGAGCTGCTTTCTGCCGCTGCAGCCTTTGAGGGGGTTGCTACCTTTGAGGGGGTTGCTGCCTTGGCGGCAGGGGTGGAAGGTTTACTTTTTGGTGCCTTAGATTTTGCAGGCTCTTCGTCTTCTGATGAGGAGTCTGAATCAGAGCTGCTTACTGCCGCTGCAGCCTTTGAGGGGGTTGCTGCCTTTGAGGGGGTTGCTGCCTTGGCGGCAGGGGTGGAAGGTTTACTTTTTGGCACCTTAGATTTTGTAGGCTCTTCATCTTCTGATGAGGAGTCTGAATCAGAGCTGCTTTCTGCCGCTGCAGCCTTTGAGGGGGTTGCTGCCTTTGAGGGGGTTACTGCCTTTGCGGGGGTTGCTGCCTTGGCGGCAGGGGTGGAAGGTTTACTTTTTGGCACCTTAGATTTTGCAGGCTCTTCATCTTCTGATGAGGAGTCTGAATCAGAGCTGCTTTCTGCCGCTGCAGCCTTTGAGGGGGTTGCTGCCTTTGAGGGGGTTACTGCCTTTGCGGGGGTTGCTGCCTTGGCGGCAGGGGTGGAAGGTTTACTTTTTGGCACCTTAGATTTTGCAGGCTCTTCGTCTTCTGATGAGGAGTCTGAATCAGAGCTGCTTTCTGCCGCTGCAGCCTTTGAGGGGGTTGCTGCCTTGGCGGCAGGGGTGGAAGGTTTACTTTTTGGTGCCTTAGATTTTGCAGGCTCTTCGTCTTCTGATGAGGAGTCTGAATCAGAGCTGCTTTCTGCCGCTGCAGCCTTTGAGGGGGTTGCTGCCTTTGAGGGGGTTGCTGCCTTGGCGGCAGGGGTGGAAGGCTTACTTTTTGGTACCTTAGATTTTGCAGGCTCTTCGTCTTCTGATGAGGAGTCTGAATCAGAGCTGCTTTCTGCCGCTGCAGCCTTTGAGGGGGTTGCTGCCTTGGCGGCAGGGGTGGAAGGTTTACTTTTTGGTGCCTTAGATTTTGCAGGCTCTTCGTCTTCTGATGAGGAGTCTGAATCAGAGCTGCTTTCTGCCGCTGCAGCCTTTGAGGGGGTTGCGGCCTTGGCGGCAGGGGTGGATGGTTTACTTGTAGGTGCCTTGGCTTTTGCAGGTTTTTCCTCTTCAGATGAGGAGTCTGACTCAGAACTGCTTTTTGGTGCCGTTTTTCCTTTTGCACCTTTTGCAACAGGAGTAGCAGCTTTTGAAGCGGGCACTGCAGGTTTTGTGGTTGTCGGCTTTGTTTTTACGGGTTTCTCCTCTTCAGATGAGGAGTCAGAGTCTGAACTGCTTTTAGCTGCTACAGTCGACTTTTTGGCTGAAGTTGTGGGCTTGGAAGCTGGGGTGGCAGGTTTAGCCGGTGCTGACTTTGCTTTCAATGGTTTGTCCGAGCTGCTTTCTGCCTTCGCTGCAACGGGCTTGGCTGCTTCAGCTTTCGCTTTTGAAGTAGCAGCTGGTTTTGATGGTGCAGCAGTTTTAGTGGCAGACTTTGCGGGAGCTTCATCGTCTGAGCTGCTGTCTAAATGTATGATGACAAACAATATTATTACAAATACTGCATGGACAAACACACTTTCACCAGTGACTGGTAAAACTACTCATTCTATCACATCAAGTCCATGGTGAGATCCAAGGGGTTTCACAAAGAAAAAAAGAAAGCCAAAATCAGCTGTCACTTGCCTGAGCTTGAAGAATCATCTTTTTTTGCTGGCGCCTGTTTGGCTGGAGCCGCTTTTCCTGGCTTGACCTTAGCTGCAGGCTTTTTGGTCTCCTCTTCATCTGAACTTGAATCTAGAAAGACACACAGTTAAACACAAATAATTTGTTTTCTTGAGAGGATGAAGGACAATGTTTGCTACCTGAGCTGTCGGAACTGGATTCTTTCTTGGCAGCAGGTTTCTTCAAACCAGGTTTTGGATGTGCAGTCTTCTTTAGTGGTACTGGTTTAGCTGCATGAGACATGATGTTGTTGGGACACGAGGTAACAAAACTTTAAATGCCAAGTTAATGTAAAATGGAAATGTCTTACCAGCTGCTTTCTTCCCTTCATCCTCATCACTGCTGTCTGAATTGTCAGCCTTGGCCTTATTGGCTGCTGCAGGAGCAGCCGCTTTCTGGACTGCAGCAGGAGGTGGGACTGCAGTGTACATTCCTACAGAGATAAAAGTTAAAAGAATTACGAAAACAACACTGACATAGAAACCAGGCAAAGACGGGGAGGAAAATGTGGTGTTGAGTGTTAAGTGTTTTCACTAACCCCATAGCGACCAACAGAAATAATCACGATATAACATTTTGTCCACCAAACACTAGGTATCTTAAGTCTAATACATTAAACAAAGAATCAAGTTATCACATCAGTGATTTCCACATCATCTCTACTTTATGATTAACCAGTTGTCTTTTCTCCCTGATGTGGTTCCAGTATTTGTAAGAATCAGTAGCAAATTAAAAAAAACCACTTGTGAAATCAAAGGTAATTTTAGTTAAGTCCTCGGACTAACTGTTAACAAGTATTGCTGGGCTCTTGTTGCCATAATTTTACAACTTCTGCCATTTATTTGGACTTGGCATTCGTAATGGTGGTAGGTCTGTTGCATTTGCTGAGGGCAGATTGGGTTTTAGTAAAAAAATCTACACCGTTTAGTTGTGAACGTGACATTATTTTAACAATGAAAACAAACCTGATTTGGGTTTCTTGACGGGTGGCGCCTCATCTTCTGAGGATGAGTCCTCGCTGCTCGAATCAGCAGCTGCAGCAACAGCTTTCCCTTGGGCAGGTTTGACCTGAACCTAGTGTGGAAATGCATCATAAAAGATAAATGATCTTGATCCCTGACAACATAAAGGCTGGATTTGCACAAAAGGCTTCAAATGGGCGTGGGGGAAGAAGGGGTGGCCTTTCCCACGTGTCACTATAGATGCGTTAACAGCAGTGACCGTCTTCCAGCATCGTGACAGTACCCTGAATGGTAAACTCTTGGTGTTATTTGTGCAACAAGTGTGTGTCATATATCTAACTGATGCTGCCCTCCCTGTGTGTGCTTTCAATTGTTTCATGACACTCATTGGGAGTTTATTAGAAAACTAAACACACCCGGTATATTTAATTGGATTGGATTTACCTTTATTAGTCTCGCGGTGGAGAAATTTATATTTCACAGCAGCAAAGTTTTGAAAGGAAGGTGAAAGGAATGAAAGTAGAAAAACAAAATACAGGAGCTCATGACCTAATTACTTTGCAGTGGTCCACATCAATTGTGGTCATGGCACGTCCTCCAGGTTTTATTTACCAGCACTTGAGTTGTATGTGCTAGCGTGAAACACAGATTAGCAGAAAAAACGTGCCCGTCCAACCTCAAGCGTCGTGTCGTCTCCCGTAGCTTAGCTGTTGTCATACTTCAACGCTTATTCGATCTTTGACACAGTTAGCATTGGCACTGATTTATTGAAAACAAAAGGCCCATGTGTACATGTTCACGCTGATATAGGCACAGCCAGACTATCGAGCTGAGACACGCTTTGCTCAAGTGGAATCCCTACAAGCAAAACAACGAAACCAAACGCGTGTTTCTTCAATGTTATCAACCAATATCTCAATTTCCCAGAGGAACTTTCATGAAAATTTTAAAAATCTGCAATTCTGGGAAAACCCAGAGGACTTACATCTCTGATACCAGATATGATATAGCTAATGAATCTACCATAACTTTGAGCTGCAGCATGAGTGCTGGTTAATAAAGGCCCGCTTGTTTACCTTGGCAGGTTCTTCATCCTCCGAGGAACTATCTTCACTGCTGCTCTCTTGTTTTTTCTTAGATGCACCAGTAGCGGGAATGGGCCCTTTGGCCTTGGGGGTGGTCACTGTCTCTGTCATTCAGAATGAAATATGGTATGTTATGCATTCATAAGAACACGTAATATTGCATGAAAATGTGACAATGGCACTCACTTGATGGAGTTTTTGTAGGTTGCTCCACTTCAGAGTCTGATTCCTCACTGCTCGAACTACTGTCTTTTTTCCTTGTTCCATTTACAGTTGTTGCGGGCTTTACAGGAGCCTAGGTGAAGAAAAAAAATAGTTATTATTTTTTTAAACGATTAGTTCTGCAATAAATGGCTCCTGCCTTTGCTGGAGCCTTCTCATCTTCAGGGTCACTTGATTCTTCACTGCTGCTGGAGTCAGCTTTTGAGGGCACTGGTTTAGTGGGCGCTGCTTTCGTAGCCACTGCCTTCCCGGGTACTGCCTTGGCTTTTGAGAGGGAAACAGTCTTATCATGGTTCCAAAATAAATCAATTAACAATTCAAATAGTACCGCTATATTACCAGCAGGCGCGGTCTTCTTTACTTTTGCACTGGCTTCATCCTCCTCAGTGCTTGATGCCTCACTGCTGGAACTTTCTTTACTAGTTTTTGCCTTCTTGGCTACTGAGCTAGCGGCGTCAGTCTTGTCAGTAATTACTTTGCGTTTCCGAGTTTGGGGAGATCTAAATCCATAAAATTATAAAGTTTCAAACAAAATTTCACAGGTTTATGCCAGAGATATAATTCCACAAAATATACACAATATATTATGGGGCTGAGGAATTGATCGAAATGTAGCTATTTCAACTTTAGATGTAAACTATGTGCCTTACTTCAGTCAAGTTTGGATGTTAAATCGTGCACGCTAGAAATGTTTGAAAACTAAAATGTACATCACATCACATTTAAAATAGCAAGATTCCAAAAATGAACCAAAAATGAACAACTCACTTCACCCAAAAATCGTAAATGTTGAGAAGACGCTCTTCATTTGGATCTTGTGGACTCTAGTAATACAAACACACGCACAAACACAAACAAAGTTAGTTTCCTGAACTGAGCACGCTGGACAAATTAAGTTTTGCATCAGATTAGTTGAACAATCTCGACTACACGAGCGACGTCTAAATGGTGGGTTGGGACCCGGTAATCCACGTGCTAACTTCCCACATCAGCAATCGGATCTGCCTAGTTTCGCATAATATGCCACAGCTCGCCTATCTGACACCGTGATATACTTACTACTTTGATCTGTTTGACAAACTGTTGGGCCGCCTTGGTGAACTTGTTTTCCAATAGAAACGAATAAACACATTTGTACAAATCGCTCGGAACCGACTTGTGCGTCGCCATCTTTACCACGCTGGAAATGGAGGGAAGTGACCTCAGACGCTTCAGCACATGCGCTCACGCGATGTGAAGACGTTTTAGATGGCTAGGAGAGAATTTGACTTGCGCATGCGCAAACGACCAGTCTGTGTGATCCCGCGCATAACCAGCACTCTTTGGTTCTAATAAAAGGCATTAAAATAGTTATTTGATGATATTTTATCCCCCAAAATAATATATAGCAGATATGTGCATGGACGTCTTAAATTTTGACTGAAACTCCACATTCAGGCGCACGAATTATACGTCACAATGAACGTCTCCGCCCGCCTCTTGTCCTATCATGGTTGACTTTGAAAGGATTCTGGAAATGCCAGCTACCGGTTGACTCTCAGTCCACCCATTCGCGTTAAATCTTTACATCTTGTCCCCTGAAACAATGCCACGCTACGAACTGGCTCTTATCCTCAAGGCGATGCAACGGCCGGAGACGGTCGCGGCTGTCCGGCGGACAGTGGAGACTCTAATGGCGCGGGGTGCTGTGGTGAGAGACATGGAAAATCTTGGAGAGAGACTCTTGCCTTATGTGATGACTAAACACAACCAGAGACACCGCCGAGGATCATACTTTTTGATTGACTTCTACGCGGCTCCCAGCATTCTCACGGACCTTGTCGATCACTTACATCGTGACGTCGACGTGGTGAGGCCCACTGTGCTGAAGAAGGAACCGCAGAGTTCGAAACAAACATGTTGTGGTTCTCAGGAGTGATGGGACGTACGTACAATTATAATAATATGCTCACGGTGCGATTGAAATTATTGTATTTAATTATACTTAAGATTATGGACCATATACACAATGGTATGTCCTGAGAGGTGTGTCTGATGGGCAAAAGTTGAATGTCTTGTTTTTTTTTTATTGTAGCTTATCATTGGTGATGCCAAATCACCATTGGGTTTAACCAAACTGATTTTGATTTCAATTAAACTTGATTACGGTAATGGCATAATATAACATTGCATATTTAGATTTTGTTTTGTTCCATCATAATTAATATCATGAAAATCAAGATCCACCTGGTTATTTTTTTCCAATTGACTCAATTTTGTTGTGGCTGGACGGTAATTGCGTTTTCACAAAATTAACAATGTAACATGTCCATGTTTTTATGTTGTCGTACAATTATTGCTTATTTTTAAATTACACAAATGAAAACGTTTATTATTCATTCATTCATTCATTCATTCAGACAGCTTATTCCTCACTGGGTCGCGAGACATAATTGAATAAAGTTTTCACGTTTTGTAGTGTGTAAATTGGAGGGAGAGTTTAGGTCGATATCCATTCTTATGGGGATTGTTTTATGATGATTAGGTATGCAACTTAACATTATACTTGCTTTTTTAAACAGGTATTTGCAGTTCAGATCCAGAGGATGTTCTGGGTACCGCTTTGACCTCTTCCATTGCTGTTGAACTGAACTTAGCTGTGATGTGGTAATAATGAAAACAACTATAATAAACATCTGTCATTCTTATTATTTGTGCAACTTTTTACCATCAGGCATTCCAAAATATATTTTTTTCCAAAACGCAATACTTCTATTGTAGCGCCGTTGTCCATGTTGCTACAATAGGTGTGTGAATTGACAACTGTAATAATTGACTGACTCTCATTAAAGTTGCGTGTGCATATAGTCACATTAAATACTGTTTCAATCTATCATCAAGCTCCATTAGCTGTATGTTTAAAAGCAAATACAGCAAAGTTGGCCAGCCTCCTTGACAAATCTCAGAAGGACAAAGAAAAAGGTCAATCTGTTTAATTGTACACGAGCTCAGCAGGTTAACCCTTGGAAAACAATTACATTTCCAAAGACTAGGTTTGTTCTAATTAATTTCAATATTATATGTATCAGCATTTTTATCTTATCATTGTGAAGGAACATGCAGTTCTTCATGGAGTTTGGATGTTCTCTCATGCTTACAAGGTTTTGTTTGTGCGCTCCAGCATCCTTCCACGTGTTCATTGAAGGCTGTAAAATACCAATTATTTTGAAGATGAGTAGTAATCGAGGCTGGACTTCATCTCTCCTTCTCAAAAACACAAAACGTCTAATAGCATGTAAAAAATACACATGAAACATACATGGTGTTGAATGGGAAGACGGACAATCACTCCTTCAGGTTTCAAGGCCAAAGAGTAAAGATGTGATTTTATAACCTGCAGTCAGGACTTACCTCAGAGATAGTTTGTTTCACAGCTTTCGAGGTGCTACTGTGAAAACCTTGTCTTTCCCCAGCTTCATCCTGAATAAGGACCAAACTTATTTCGCTTTAAGCACATGTAAATTTGTAAATGTAACTAATAACATCACAAAAATTGGAAGGGAATGCCATGTTTGATCAAATTGGCAGAGGGAGCAAGTTCAACCATTAAGCCTTGGAGCACTCTGCAATTGAGATGGGCTGGAGAGGACAGGCTTCGATGCACAGTGCTCCAAGTGGGAAAACAAAATACTGTGAGCCACTGTTTAAATGCTATATCAGAATCAGAAAGCCTTTAATCGTCCTACAATGGGGAAATTTGCAATATACTGTATAGTGATATTTAAGAATTCACCAAGCCATATTTGCTGTGGTTTTAACAAACAGCAAAGTTTGTCAAGCACTTGCAAAGAAATAACGGATGATGGATAAATTAAAGGTCAATCTGTAAATGCCACAGCTGATTGTTCTACTCATATGATCTCAGCAAATTAACTAACTTGTGGTTCGCAACATTTTGGCTTATGTAACCCCAAACCTTTTCGTTATACCGTGACTCGTACCCTATTACTCATCGTGTTGGTGCATGTTGTTGTTTTTTTTTGGGAGGTGAGGGGGCGGGGGTGTGACATGAAACTGGAGGACCAAGTGAAACCCTACAAGTAGTACAGAGAGAACATGCAAAATAAACAAGAAGGTCAGGGCTGAGATAGAACCCGGTACCTTTGTACTGTGAAGTCAAGGCTTGAACCACTTGACTACAGGGCCGCCCATTTTACTGTATTTAATTTCCAGAATTTTAATATTTAATTTCTAAACATTGTCTTGACAAAAAATAAACCAAAACAATTGTTGCCTTGAAAATAATAAAAATATTAATAACAATTAAACCTGTGTTTGTTATATAAATCTTGTGCAATTTTCCACATGAAGTGAAACCCGCGATACCAGTTTCACAAAGCAAAGATTTTCAAAGCCCAAACATCAGAGCTGTTATGTCGACGTGCTAGCGACTACATCAAGGCGTTGCCAGTTATTTTTTCAGCAGCTATATTCGTTAATGCTCTTTCAATGAAGGATTACTGAAAATATCAAAATAATTTAAAACGCAATGCGAACAAATGTGGAAAAACTCTAATTAATGAATGCTTGGGCAATGTGTAATCAGTTAAAAGAAAAATGAAGAAAAAAGTAAAATACAACTTTCAAAACGCAAGATTGAAAGTGCACGCCCATCCGAAATGAAGGAATCGAAAACGGTACTTTGTAGTTTGTACTTACGTAGCCTTCTTGCTCGCAGACAGCGCGCTTGCTTGGCGGAGGTCACGAGTGTGACATTGATCAGTCACATGTTTATGCTGAGTCGTCAGCTGACTGGCAGCCATAAAGGCTTGAAAAGGAAGTCGCGTTTTGCACTGCTCTTCTACCACGAACGGGGTCATTCTGACTAGCAAGAAAACAGCGGAGTCATGCTTCTTCTCACTCTCCTTTTCGTGTCCTCAGGTAATGTCCAAACTCTGAAGAAAAAAAGAACCTTGATATTAATCATATACGGAAGTAGTCGTGAAGAACCTTTGGTTGTGTAGCTATTTATTGAAAAGCGGAAGCGACACGGCACGAGCTTTGAAAAATAATAAACACAAATAGAACACAAACGATCGACTGCAGCAGCTACTGGGATCATTTTCGTATAATAACCTTGTCGTCGTATAATACTCCAACTGTGTGAATTGTATGAGTATTATTTATCGATGTTAAATATGCATTGTTGCTTCCTGTTCAACGAGCGTTGTTAGCGTCGAAGCTAGCGGTTAAATCGTATTTTGTAATTGTTTTTCCACCGCAGAAATAAGACATTAAGACGGTTACTACTCGTTTAGATCATTTGTTGATTTATATATCATACTCTCACGGTGCTGAAAGGTTACCTGCCACAAACTTTTAATTCCACATTTAAATGGGCTGAACCCCTGTTGTGTTTTCATTTTGCTTGTTCCTGATGTATGCTGCACCGTTATGAGTACATTTTCAGCGGGCCATCAAGATAAGACTTGCAGCACACTACGAAATAAAGATGTCATATGACACACATTTTGACATACACTGTTGTACTGTTGCCCTTTGACAAACCGTCCATGAAAAATTCACTTTTATTGCTTATCCAGATATACACGGATATGTTGGTTAATTTGTTAAGTGCTTATCCCTTCTCCCCATTCTGTCTGAGAGTGAACACTTATTGTATTTCTTCTGTAGACTTTGAACGTTCCTTTTTGCATTTTCTGTAAGGATATTCGCACATGGCTTAGTCTAGAAGCCTATACCCACATTGTACAAAATCCTGATTATTGGCTTAATCATAAACCTTATAAAGAGAACAGGCTTATTTTGTTTTTGGACAGTCGCACCCCACCTACCACCCCACTTTTCACTTCATTTTTTTACAAAAATAATTCTTTCAGGGTTATCTCATGAGGATCTACCTGGGTTATTTTTATAACTCTTTCATCATTATTTAGTGAGGCTCTTCCCAGAATAAAATCAGTTGTTTTTGCTGTATGGTCAAATGACTGAAGTAAAGGTGGAGTGCGCTTTCATGTTTTGCTAAGTCACTATGCAGCCGCTTGCTGATACCTTTCTGGTCCTGTATACATTTTCTTTCCATTTTCTTGTAAAACACATTGACCGAACACAGTGCCTTCTCTGAGTGAACAACTGTGGTTTCTTTTCTTTGACAATGTCAAAATGTTTTCAGAATTTTTTTGTTTGATACATTTCCAAGAAGGAAGCATATTCACAATTTGCTCCACTTTGTCACATCCAAAAAGGCTGCGCCGTCGACTGACTCAACAAGGAGTCTTTCAAGATATAATATAAATATTGTTGCTGAGAATACTCGTGGCTGTTGCAAAAAGCGGCGTCAAGATGGGCTGGGCGGTGCTATGTAAATGTAAGTGCTAGCAATTGCAAAATGGAGTAAAGTGCCCAATTCCACACATGCAAATTGAGCCGGAACCATCTTAAACGGCTCTGTTCGGAGCCTCTTCTGAAATATCCGTTTGGTGGTACTTTTAGCGATTAATTTTAGCAAAATGTGGAAACACAGATAACTGCTTCATTACAAATGTGTGATAAATAAAAGCCAAACAAGTTGGAATGGGTTTTCTTGTGCTTCAATGGATGTGGTAGTCTATAATTGGTTATTCTTTGACTATTTTGCAGTTGCAGCCACCCCTCTGCTGGGCACAGAGCAGTGTGCTCGTGGATCCTCCTACTGGTGTCAGAATGTGAAGACCGCTTCTCTGTGTGGAGCTGTGACTCACTGCCAGCAAAATGTCTGGAACAAACCCCAGATGGTGAGACTCCTCTTCTGTGCATAATTACTTCTGTTTTCGTTTTATCTCAACCACTGATTGTATTTTGTATTTTTCCTATGAAAATAACACATTTCTGACATCCTTGAATGATTATTATTATTTAAATGACACTTATTTTTTATTTATTTTGTTATCTTGTTCCAGAAAAGCGTGCCATGTGACTTGTGTAAGGAAGTGATCATGGTAGTTTTGCAGATTTTGAAGGACAATGCCACAGAGGTATTAATTTAAATAAAATTTCTATGGCTTTATTCATATATTCTCCCAAAATGTTGAGTTCCTGTTGTGATTGCAGGCTGAGGTTCTTGGTTACCTGGAGAAAGCCTGCCAGCTCATTCCTGACCAAGGTTTGAGTGCCGAGTGCAAGGAGTTGGTTGACAATTACTATCCCATCATCGTGTCAATCATCATTGGAGAACTGGTGAATGGACTTCTCTCGCTTTTTGAGTGCATATTGCTTTGTCTGTAACCAGAGATAAATGATGCCTCTGCCAGTATGACTGTTAAAAAAATGTCTTGTCAACAAAGTGCCAAGAGCTGACCCGATGCTCTTGATAGGGAAGTGATTTCAAGTTGAAGTTTAACCTGAAGTGGAAATGGAGAAGCTATTATGCAAGACATAATCTCGGAACAGGCGCAACATTGTTTCCACACATCCTTTATTGTTTCACAGAGGATGTGTTTAACTATTGTAATTTTTTTAATGTTATTAATTTTTGTTTGATTGTTTTGTTTTTAGGAGAATCCCGGTGTGGCTTGTGGAGCCATTGGCTTGTGTTTATCCCAGCAGATGTCCCTGGCTGAATTTCATGACCAGTTGATGTCCAATGAGATCCCACAGGTTGACCTCTCCAAGTCAGCCTCACCTTTCCTCCTGAATGTGCCTGGGCTGTTGTACCCACAGAAAACTCCCAAACCAGAAACTCCAGTCAAAGTATGCTCTCTGCAGTGATATCAATTAGTACGTTCAGGACTGTACATTAAAAAATGCCTCCTTTCACTCCTTAGGGAAGTAGCAATGTATGCCAGGACTGCATCAAGTTCATGACTGATGCACAATTGGAGCAAAAGGACAATCCCTCATTTGTAAACTCTCTTATTGCGAAATTTGAAGAGAATTGCGACCAGATGGGACCTGGTTTGTCAGATATGGTGAGCGCAACACACTTGTAGTTTTCTGTGTCTGACCACCTACATAAAATATTGATACAACAGTATGGGGTTACAGGACAAAATCTTTTTTATTTTATTTTAGAACAGTCATCATAACAGGATATTATAGTGAAACCTCTTAGCTTTATCGAGGTTCATTTTAATGATACTCAACCTCTGATTTGTTGAAAATTTTCCAGTAAGAATACACATGTAATATCTGTGCAATTATGAAAAAAAATCACTCAATGCAATGTCTTAAAACACATTTCAACAATAATGGTCGTCATACAAATCAAACCCTATGTAGCAAGCAGAGCATGAATTCAACCACTGGTGTTATGATGCAACACACCAAACTATCATCACAAGTGACCAGCAGATGGGCACAAGCTATTTGTCAGCTAGCGTGGAGAGCTTGCATACGTCAACATGTGCATTTTTTTCCTTTTGGGACAAAACTGGTCACTCAAATGATACCTGGAAGAGGAAATCAGTTATTTGTTCCCAAGTGGTGAATAGCAGTCTTAACAAGTAAACGGGAAGAGGAACAAGAAATCAGGAAGTATCAACGTACTGTGATCAAACTGGCAACTGAAGTCAACATAAGTTTTAACAGAAACAGTACTTCTATGCAATAACCCACCAGGCTAATGAAAGGTGCTTGTGAAGAGTCTCCTTCATCCACCTCATTTCATTCTCAGGGCATTGAATAGTAGGCACTTGGATTGTTCTGGTTGTCTTGGAGTGAAAGTATCATCGAATTGTTCACATCTATTCTTAGCCCAGAAGTGTTAAAAAAAAAATCACTTCACTGCTGTGATTTGAAAACGTTTACGCCGAAGTCTTATGCATTATGCCAATGTCAATGTTTGTAACTTTTTTTTTTTAACAAATATGACCTTGGAAGCACAGGTTTTACTGACTTGACTTGTCGCTGTTCCTCTTGTAGTGCAAGCAGTATATTAGCATGTATGGTGGCGATGTTCTTCAGAAGATCTTTTCTGTGGTGAGTCCCTCTGTCTCATGACATACCAAAAAGTGACATAGAAAATATGTCTACCCATAAAAAATAAGATGAGTATTTTCAAATTGTTGTGGCTTGGTTGAGCTGCTCAGATATGTTTTCCACCCTTCCATACGCATTCATACGTTCATTCATGTCCTTTATTTTCTCTTTTGGCTTTGTCCTGCTCTTCAGGAACAGGTACGATCAAATCGGAGAATTTTTACCTCTTAGCTTTTGCTGCACAGAGTGACCTGTGCTAGTGTGACTTATCCAACACTGTTGCGGTTAATATCAAGCATCTAGTTGCACTGTCTTAACAGACCATAACCTTTTGCTGCTTTTAACAAACTTCACCAGGATTGCTTGTTTGCCCACATTAAGTAAGTGTGTGATGGGTTCTAAAGTCTTGTGACTCGCGAGAGCAAAGGTGGCCAATTCTTTTTACTGTGTTGCAAAGAGCCAAAACTCGCTCACTCTCTCATGTAGCATAAGGGCTATCCATGGCAATTTGCAAATTGGTTTTTCTGTCCACAGGATCCCAAGCTTGTCTGTTCTGGTGCTGGCTTCTGTAGTGCAGGCAAAGATTCCACTCCTATGTTGAAGCTACAGGCTGCTGAAATTTTACCTGCCTCCAAGACTGTGCCTGCTCTGAATCTTGTTCCTGCCACCAAGGTGGAATCTGCCAAGTTGACTCAAGTAGGTACTCAGGCTAGATGTTCAATTTTTAATTTGCTGAAAGAAAACTCAGTTGTACAATACAATTCAAAAATGTTCGTGTTCTGTGTTCCAGCCTATGGTGCGAATTCGGGATCCCCCTTTGTGTGTTATCTGTGAGGCTGTGATGGAGCAGTTGGAAAATATTTTGAAAAATCAGTCAACTGAGGTAGGATGTGTGCACATAGAGCTAAAATGGTTATTTATGAAGTTTATTTTACACATTAATCCTCTATGTTTGTTCCAGGAAGAGGTGGTTGAAGCCTTGGAGAAGGTTTGTGTTTATTTGCCCAGCTCCTTGAGTGCTCAGTGCAAGGATCTGATCAGCACCTATGGCAAGGCCATCATTGAGCTATTGGTGCAGCAGGCTGACCCAAAAACTGTTTGCACCATCCTGGCACTCTGCAATAACGGCAGAAGTGTATATATTTGTAAGTGTTCGTTCTGTCCATCCATCCGCCAATCCATTTTCAACACAGATTATTCTGTACATGGTCACAGGGAAAATCCCGGCAGACTCCAGGCAGATGAACATTCACATTCACACAGTCACTGAGTGGGAACTGATTCCACACTGCCTGTACTAGTTGGCTGCATCTACCACTGCACCGTCGGCAACCGTCATTCTATAAAATGAATTCAAAAATCCCATCCAACACTACAATCTTCTCCATGATGTTGGTTAATCTTAAATTGGGTTTAATGAACATTTTCAAATGTTCATAATTAGATATCCATTGTTTAAATGTCGAGTTGCAATGTGTTTTCTTACTTAGAACATACCATGACGTTTATTTTTAATTAGTTGTAAATGTTTCATTTTCTGGTTATGTTTTTGTAATATATATTAGAGGGTAAAACATATGTCCACAAGCAAATGTACATTAAGTGGAAATATACATATTTTACTTACTGATTTAAAAATGTCAGACCAACCCCTAAACCTTTTGATGTTGCACATCCGAAAAAAATGCTTTCAGAAGTTTTACATTCTTAACCGTTGCTCATGTAGACAAAAAGGCTTTAATCCGTACACCCCTAATTTAGCTATGTTTGTGATTATATTTTATGAACTACTTGGAATTAAAACTTGAAAATGCACCCATTTGTACTGTACTCGTGATCTAAAGCCAAGAATCAAACATTCCAGCTCCCCTTGAGAGGACGACCTTCAAAAACGGTGGCTACTGCAAGGTGTGCAAGCTGACTGTCACCTACCTAGGTGAAATACTTGAAAAGAATGCCACTGGGGAAGAAATTGAAGAGGCAGTGAGGAAAGTTTGCAATTTCTTGCCCGCTTCCATCCAGACAGAGGTGACAAGATTTGAATCAAACTATGTGAAACATCTCTTATTCTGACTGTCATGTTAAGTCTTGTTTGCCAACAGTGTGACCAGCTGGTCGAACAGTACGAGCCCATGCTTGTGCAGATACTTCTTCAGGTGCTCGACCCAGACTTTGTGTGCCTGGTGAGTATATTGTCATTTTCACTGTTATCTCGGTCGGGAAAGATTGGTGTGAAATAGTGCTTTTGTATGTGTTGCATGTGTTCAAAGAAAATTGGCGCATGTCCGGAGACTCTCCGCAGACAAATGGGAAGAGAGCAGTGCACCTTGGGACCTTCATTCTGGTGCAAGAACATGGTGACAGCTATCCAATGTGATGTACGTCATTTGCACATAGAGTAGAATTTATTTTTCTCTCAGTTATTGTTTCACAACTTTCAGTTTTATAGTAAGGAGGTCAATGGCAACATTCTAACAGGTGTTTGATTGGTGCATTGAACAATACATTTTCTGGTTGAGTTAGAATTAGCATTTCACTGTGATTGCATCATGAGAGTGCTTCCTACAACTGAAGAACAATGTCTTGCTACTACTGTGAGGCTTCCAGCAGGATTGATAGGACGAGTTTAAGTTGGATCTATAAAGGATCTTCTCTTGAGGAAAGCGGCAACTATCTTAGGGATATGGACGTCAGTGAAATGGACATACAGTAAAGTCTCGATATATCGATAGTCCCGGTTATATCGATACTATTTCTATGCACGCACGGAGAAAATTACATGCAAACAGGGTCGGATATATCGATAGTCCCGGTTATATCGATATTTTTTCGGACTCCCTTGAATATCGATATAACGAGACTTTACTGTATTTGAAAATGTGTTGGTCAATTCATGGATCAAACACCTGTTGTTTAATTTTTCCGTATAGTTTGTTGGGAAACATCATTTTTTTCAAAACATTATTGAAGCATGCAACATTTGGACATGTTTTGCAATGAACAAATTAAGTTCACCTGTAAAATTAATTGTGAATTTTTATGGGATTCAAAAATCTCACCTGAGAGACAAATGTACATAACTTTTTGTGAATAGATTTGTTATAATTAGTGTTACTCTTTCAATGCATTTGAATTACAAACTGCACTGATCCTAATTTTCGGGGGTCTCATTTGTTGTCTTTCAGGCGGTGGCTCACTGCAAGCGGCACATGTGGGCATAGAAGCGGATGAGCGCCTACTGGCATGTTTTCGGGAAATAACTGCATTGCTGCTTCCTACTTCAACTGTTTATTAGTTTCTCTACTCGATTGTATAAGTTGACTGTATAATTTGATATGATTTATGGAAAGGGACAGGACTTTGTATTTTCCCCCTTTGGGGTCTGGTGTGGGTGAATTACAGTGAATTACATGTACACAGCTGAATTATCATAATATTTTTTTTTGACATAATTGAGTTCTATTTGTGTGCCTGCTGAATCTGATATGTAGTAATGAAGGTTTCACATTTGGTAGCCTGTCAAGAGGAAGAGGTCATTATGGCTTTTTATTCTTGCAAGAGCAAACAGATTACCAGTAGGTAGGAAAATGACTAAACTTTTAGCAGCATGTCAAATTCGAAAGAAAATCTGTGTTGAGTCAGTCATGTTTTATTGTGATGTTTTTTTTAGAAAATGTGGCCCACCGTGTTTCTTTCATCAGTAGCACTTTCACAGTTGTTTGTAACAGGTAGTTTTTACACCAAGCATCTTTTCTTCTGCATTAATACCATGTGCCAGCTGTAAATTGATCAGATAATTTTAACTATTAAAATGATCCAAATCCCTGGAACTGAATTTGTCATTTGTTACATAAATGTATCCAACTTTGAGGAAAACCTTTACTTTTATTTTGAAATCAGTATGTTTCAAACTGTCCTACAAATGTCAGCCCTTGCCCTAATACTCCACCAGGTTTAGATAGCCAGTGAAAGAGTTCCCTATTACCTTGGATTTGCAAGAACAGAATCCCCCATAAACGAAGAGGGTGAATTGACAAATAAGCACCAGCAGTACCACTATAAAGTGCGGCGGCTTCGACACGCACATACACTCGGAAACAATTACATAAGTCCAGTGAAAACTGGACGTTGTGTGTCGCGTGAGACGCCATAGTGCGTCATTTTTAACCACAAAAAACAAAACACAAAAGTACATGAATGAAGTCCAAGATGGCGCCCGAGTAGGCAGCCGTCAGCAGGTGCTCTGATGAGCCTTGCTTTTTTTGTTGTTGTTTTTGTCTTTTTGTGTTTTTTTTTTTTTTGGTCACCTTGTGCTGTTGTGCGTTGTGTGGAATGGATATGGATTGTTTTTCAGCATTTTTGGCCACGACATTCATCAAGGAGGAGACTGTGCTGAGCGGTTGCGCCTTTTCGGCAGCATGAATATGCCAGTACTGTTTTTGAATGGGAGGAATGTTGGTGCTATTCGACTGGCTTCGCTGGACAGCTCTGGGGCCACTGTGCTTTTTTTTTGCGCCTGTAATGGGCAGCATCTTCACAGCCCCGCTTTGTTCAATGGAAAGGTCGGTGCTGTTGGACAGTCTGCGGCTGGATGGATGCATGGCTTGAGGAGCCCGCGATAAGAAGAAAGGAGCGTCAGCGCAGAGCGCCGATGCGGATGTGGAACTGTCGCGGCTTGGAGTTGAAGCAGATTTATGTGGGACAGGAAATATAAGACAATCTCTTTTTGTCAATGGATGCTACAGCTGCATGTTTGCTTTCAACATTTAGCTTGTAGTCGACGTGCGTATTCCACCATGATGTCCCTGATCCACTGATGAAAAGATGCATGATCCTCTCCTCTTTCATCTAGAACTGCTTTATGTAACAAAGAGGGTACAGAAAGTGCTAAAGAATGAATGACTCTGTGTCTTTGTGTGTTATATTGTCTTTGTGTTGTCATATTTGTTTTTTTTTTTTTGTTCTTTTGACTTCAAGACGGCGCCGCGAGAGTGGCTGCCTTTCCAGCAGCTCATGTATTTTGTTTTTCTACTTTCATTCCTTTTATCACTTTGCTGCTGTGAAATGTAAATTTCTCTACTGCGAGACTAATAAAGGCAAATCCAATCCAATCCAATCCAAAACAGTTTGTCTGGAACCTCCACCACGGAACTGAAATCATTACCAGGTACAGAGTGGGAAGACCAATATAAATTGTTTCATAATTTTGACGCGAACTCCCTTTTCAGCAGGTAACTTTATTTTGTAAATCACCACCGGATCTCATTCACAAACGCGATATCCAGCATGTTTTCAGAATTACAGTCATTTATTCATGAAAAAAACATGCATTTTACTTTCCACGCCTCTAAAGTAATTATTTTAACTACATATAAGCTTATGTTAGTGATTTCACAATTCTTGCGTTTTATAAATGACTGTATAGCATAATGTGTTTTTCGGAAAATCCATTCTTTTGAAAAAATAGTACCGGATAAAGCGGAAATGTTGTCGTTATTCCTAGTCAATATGTTAGTATGTTCATGATGTATAACGCACTCGAGACCAGAGGAGACGTGAGGCGAACGATATGTTGCTGTTTACCTGTAACAGGAAAATAGCCGAGAAACAGATTGTGACCTAACAACAGTGAGGTATGGTGTCATATTTGTATTATCACCGTGAGAGTCATTTTGTGATACTTATTGCCAATTTGTGTACTGTACACAGAATCTTTAGTGGATTGCGTCAAACAAACAGTTGAATGGCTGGTTAATTTTAACAACTAGTACTGTGTTGACATTCTGTCATTATTTAGAAAAGGGAATGACTTTTTTGTTGCCTGAAACGTATACGCGGTTATGTTACTTCCAAACTTGAATGTGCCGAGTCTGCAGTCTCGGGTTAAGCGTGTCACTGCATTTCCTAGGGTAGTGACATGTGAACGGTTCCTCATAGCTTTCCATATGCCAAATAAGACAAAGGGCTTCATCTGTGCTGACTTTCTGCTTTCCATTGAGTATTGGCGTACAGTATAGTACGAACGTAGAAAGCTTCTTCTATCCTTTCTGTAGTGTTTCCAGCGCCCTTGCAGACGTGTTGGCCATACACTGTACATCAGGGGTAACAAACGTTTTTGGAATTGTGAGCTTCTTCTTGGTTACTGGTTAATGTTAGGGCTGAAACAAACTATACACGTATGCTCAAAAGCTGTGTTTTAGACAAACATATAAACAAGCAAACAAACAAACAAACACACACAAAGACGTATTTTTCTTCCATAAAAGTGGATCAGAACCTTGCAACAACATGAAGCTGCGGGTCCGAGAGTGACAACAATTGTGTACCATTTGGGCTACAATTTTAAAAAAATCATGTTAGCACCACTCTGGTGAAAATTGTGTATCCTTGATTATGTCATTGTGCACATCACATTGAGCAACTTGGCCAACCCTTTCATTTTGTGGCTCAATTGTGATCATATTTATACCCCTCTGTGGTGGCACCACCCTTTGTATGTAATGCATTTCCTAGACATAGGAACCCACCATGATTCATTGAGTTAAAATGAAAAAAATAAAATAAAATATGTCGATTACATTATGAGGTGCCACATAAGTAGGGCTGGGCGATTATGTGATTGAAATTTGTGATATTACATTTACCGCTGTGAGCATATATATTTACTCCAAGCCCGAATAAATACAGAGGGTTGTGTCAGGAAGGGCATCCGATGTAAAAGCTTGGCCAAAACAAACATGCGGATCAAACCTCTCAAGATGGAGGACACTGATTTGCTGTGGCGACCCCTTGAAGGGAAAAGCCGAAAGGAAAATAAGATATGGAGGAAATGTGAGCGACTACAAACAATCAAGAGAAAATGAAACTAATAGTATCAATTTGCAAAGGTGCAGCTAATTGAGCAGCTGACGGGCAGCATGACTTGGCACCAATTCCTGAAGATGAAGCTATCTTGACACAGACGTTCCTGCGGTATCTCCAGAGAGACGTGGTGGAAACCGTTGTGCAAGGTAAAAACGAGGCAATGCAACAAATGTGTTGAATTATTTGAAGATGTAGCAACTAAGTTATGAAGTGGAAACCATGGATAATTTATTTATTATGCTTAGAATATCTTGTTTTTTTATCTTTTCACCCCCCCCCCCCCACCCTTTCAAATTGCAGCTGTGGACTGAAAATTTTCCCATTGTGGGACGATTAAAGGCTTTCGGATTCTGATTCTGTAGGGTGCACACAGCCTGCCCACATACCCGTTCGCAGGCTCGCAGTTGTAACTAGTCAGCAGCCACGAGACAAAAGCACCAAGCCATCATGTCTTTTTTTCCCTGTAAATTCTAATGACGATGAATAAATTATTACATTTTCAGTCACTCTGTTATTTCATACTGTTCTACATTTGTTCTGCTGTTAAATAAAAAAGGTTTGAAATGAATAAAAACATGTCATAAAATTTTGAAATACTGTTTCAGGGAAATAATTATTTAATGTAAGATTGCTCACTTACAAAGATCTTTTTGTCTTCAACACACCTTTCATTTAATTCTCAGATTTCTATGTACCGCTGCACACTACAACTTGCAAATGGCCAGAAGAGCACCTGCGCACCCGAGCGTCAATTCTTCGTATATGCCTGTTGCCTTTGACAACTCTCTTTCATCAGAGGATGAGGAGCGTGAGGATCAGACTCCTTCATCAGCGTCTCTGGCTGTATGTTACACCCCCGACGACCGCTACTCTTTGGTTTACATCATCTTCTTTCTCATGGGCACCGGCTCTATGCTACCATGGAACTTTTTCGTTACGGCCAAAGGCTACTGGCTTTACAAATTGAGCAACAGAACAGAGGAGGAGCAGCGGTCCGGCCTCGGTGTGAGTATGACATATGAGGGATTCTACATTTAGTCTATGTACTGACATATGCACAATAGAACTGGTGTGTGTGTGTGTGCACATGTGTGTTTGTGTCACATTGAAGCATGTGACTTGTGGATTGGTGGCTGGTAACACATTAATGTCACTAGAGGAACCTCAGAAATTTACTCAGAATAGTTTGTTCAAAGTGACAAGAGTTCAAAAAGTGACAAGAGTCCCGATGTAATAAATGCTGATGAACTAAATAATTGCTCATTCGATTAGTTAATTGTTCAGTTTTACAAGAAACTTACACAATCTTCAACAGAAGATCCTGAAAGCATCCATTATGTACACGGCAAAAAGTGACAAAAATGGCTGCACCAAGGTCCACATGAGCATTGGTACATATGTTTGGCATGTCCATCATCTCTGCGATGAGATTCAGTTATTGGTGTTCTGTGTCGTGAATGTCTGTGAAATAAATATTTGCAGCTATGAAACCTTTCCTGAGAAAGTTATCTATTGCCTATTGGCTTCTTCTTTTCCTTTCAGATTTTCCCTTAATAAAAGTTAAAATTAGCATGATATCATATATGGGCATGTCCGACATAAAATAACAGCCTCTTAAAAACTGGATAATTTCTCCTTTGTCCATCAACCACCATTTTTTGCACGGTAATGTTTTCCAATGTGCTATCTTTATTTCTGTGTGCATACTGCCAACAACTCCTCGTACTTATGTGTTGTTATTCTCCACTTATTCACAGGACTACTTTGAAAGTTACCTGACATTTGCTTCTACGGTGCCTTCAGTCCTGTGCTTGATTCTCAACTACTTTCTTGTGAACAGGTCACTTGCTTCTACATCATTACATGAATTAGCAACAAATAAAATCTTTTGATAAAACATATAAGCATATATAAGCCATAACTGCACTTCTGGGGACTCACTCAAGATCACACTGTATGTATTAACTCAGTGGTCAGTAAGATGCAGCTCTTGAGTTGCAAGTGGGAGATCGGGGAGGAAAATATATTTTTCGTTTTATATGGTATCTGTAGTAGGACAGACGCAACACAAAAATTCTAAAGGTTTTCCAATGAGGAGAACAGAGGATTCAATGTTTCTTGGACCAAAGCATTTGCATGTTTTACTTTTATAAATGCATGCTGTATTTTATTGCACGCTGTTTGTTGCCCAGGTAAGGGGCACATTATGCATGTTGCATTTTTTTTTCTCAAATCCTCAAAATAAAAATGACATTAAAAATTAGATTTCTTGATAGCATTTCTGTAATGGCATCAAATCAATGAAACATAATGTAATTCATTCATATCGTAATGAAGTTAACTCATTCACAGCCAGATGTGCAAAAGTATGCCCACTCCAGTGCCAGGGGTTTTGTGATTGTCACTCGAATTCCAGGACCCACAGAATATTGAGTTTTAGGACTACATAAACATTCAATACAGTGTTATAAACCTTAGACTATATATATATATTATATAAGCTTGAAATCGGGGTGGCTTTCCCAAATGCAATGCAATACATACATAATGGTTTGTATCGCGCTTTAACAACAGCTGAAGCTGCAACAAAGTGCTAACGTGGAAAAAAGGGAAATTTGGTCCCTTGTGGAAAAGAAAAAAACATTGCTAGAGGCCATGGCCAGTGCTTCATCAGCAAAAAACCTAGAAAAAACAAAACCTGAACAGGTTCGGGTATGGCGCTCTACGTCATGTTTTCAATTCCCAAATAAATTTGTGAATGGCAATGAATGAGTTAATATTGAGGCAGCATCTCATTATTAACAATTTAGTAATTTTCATTTTGATAGTAGGCCAATATAGCTAATATAGTTACATTGCCTTCATTATGAATTACATTTTTTTGTGGCTCCAAACAGCTTTGTTTCTGTCAAATATCTGATGACATGTTGTGCCCTATATATTTGTGGTGCTGGCAACTCATAATGTTGTGCTCCCTTGTGCTCTGCAGGCTGTCTTCAAATGTGCGCATCCTGTCATCTCTTTCCATCATACTGGTAGTGTTTGTCGTGACCACCATACTGGTCAAGGTGGACGTGTCCGGCTGGAGGGAGGAATTCTTTGCTGGCACACTGGCCAGCGTGGCTGTTGTTAGTGGGGCTTCTAACATCTTCTGTGGTAGTTTGTTTGGCATTAGTGGGCACTTCCCTATGAGGATTTCTCAAGCTCTCATATCAGGTACAGACTTGAGGCCTGATTTACAAATCTTTGATAAGATAAGATAAGAAAGCCTTTCATAGTCCCACAATGGGGAAATTATGCATGTAAAAACAGGCACAAAGACGATTTCTCACTTACAGATGTGGAAGCCTGTGCGCCCAGGATTGTATGTATCAAATGGGCAATATGATTTTGGAAATGTTTTAAACTGAGACCTTCTTCTACTGGTTAATACCATTTAATGCACACTTTTCAATTGATTGTCTTATTTCATTGTCTGTTTAATTTGCAAAATGGTTTCAGTGGCTGACCATGTAATCATTTTGTCACATAGGTCAGGCGATGGGAGGAACACTAAGTGCTGTTGCATCAATTGCAGACATTGCACTGGCAAAGGACATGACCGAAAGCGCCCTGGCTTACTTCCTCACTGCAGACATCTTCATCCTGCTCAGCATCTTTGCTTACCTCATGCTGCCCAAGCTGGCCTTCTCAAGGTACACAAAGGTTCATACACTAGCTTAATCTCCCGTTTCCTTAAATAAACATATATTTTATGAAGAGGAAATGTGGGTATGAATAATAATAAAAAGAATAATATATTTTATTTACAAGCGCCGTTCAAGATACTCAAGGACACTTTACAGTCAAAAATGAGCAATAAAACCACAGATAAACAATAAAAACAGGATATTCATTTAAACTCAGAATGTGATTTTAAATAGGTGGGTCTTGACATGGGATTTGACGTTGGGAAGAGAACCAATATTTTTTTCCTTCCTTCTTCATGTAGATACTACATGATGGCTGGCTCAATCGCCATTCTGGGAGAGAGCAGCACTGAAGAAGAAACACCCTCCCAAACACCTCCACTGAAGCCCATTCTCCAGAAGATGTGGGTTCTGGGAATGAGTGTCTTTTGCGTGTTTTGTGTGACTATCATGGTGTTCCCCGCGGTGTTGTCCGGCATCCAGTCCGTCGACAAAGATAGCGGCAGCCCATGGACCAACACCTACTTTGTTCCCCTTGCCGGCTTCCTCCTATATAACGTTGCAGACTTCTGCGGCAGGCAGTCCACCGCCTGGCTGCAGGTACCGGGCCCCACCAGCCGACTTCTTCCGGCGCTCGTTGTATGCCGTTCTGTCTTGGTACCACTCATCATCTTCTGCAACTACCAGCCCAGGGACCACCTCCGCGTTGTGCTCTTCACTCATGACGTGTATCCCATTGTCTTCAATTCCCTGTTGGGCTTCTCCAACGGCTATCTAGGAACACTACCGATGATCTACGGACCCAAGGTTGTGCCCCGGGAGCTGGCAGAGGCCACTGGAGTGATTATGTCCTTCTTCCTAGCTTTGGGACTCACTATTGGATCTGCTCTTTCTCTCATTCTTGTGTATATTATCTGATTATGTACATTATGCATCATTACAGCTCTGAAAGGACGTTGCAATATACACTATGTCACAAAAGTGAACACCATAAACCCTTTATGGGACCAGGCCCTGCTTTAAATAATTAAATTACATTAATAATTGACCCCGGCCAAAGAAAGAGTTACAGTTGCCTTTAAATGTCAAAATATATCATGCTAACACCAAATGAAGGGCTTTTCGCATAGTTCACTGGGACCCAAATGCCAAAAGGTGGTGGCAAAGCAATACACATTGCTTTCGCCTGAGAGCAAAAACAGCAAATAGATCAGCAAATGTCTTGGGATAAGTTTAAAATATTTGTGAACGGCAACACACAAATAGTTAACTGCCCACCGCTCTCATTTTTGCTGTATCTTTTTTTAAGGGACGACATTGAAGAAATTAAACTATCTCTAGCATCGTGGGTTGTAATGTACATTAATGCACGAGGGTACCATGTCATGCTGACAGTTGCTTATCGCATGTTTGACTCTTTCATGCAACCAGATGAAGTAACCTCATGAGCAGACGCAGGCCTCATTATGATGCCGTACAGTTAGTTATGCACAAACCTAAGCCAAAACCACAATAATACTAAAGACAAACGTGTACCTCAAATTATCAGTTGGAAAAAAAGAACAGCACAGGATTTGATTGCGTTCTCATTATGGATGTCAGGTCATGTTGTTTGCTGCATTTATATAATGTTGGGGGTGGCACGCTGTTAAAGGTGTTTTCAATTTGGAAAACTGGTATGAATCCAACATGGCTACATACTGTGACAAATGATGTTTTCTTTATTTTTTTTTTTTACACACTGAACTGATTGAGAGCAATTGGTGGGGTTTTGTGCCATTTTGCCATTGTGCTACATTTCTAAATGCGTATATAATAGTGGGGCTAAAAATATTAGATTCTTTTGAGAAAAAATGAGTTTAACCAAAAAATTTCAGTGATTAAAAAATAAAATTAATGAATAATACGTAAGAAACAATCAACTTAAATGGCTTGGTCCGATGTTATATACACGTATACGTATATATTTTTAATTGAACTGGTGAAATCAACATTTACAATTTTCAAATTTAGATTAACCTGCCATGTTTTCGTTGTTTGTATTTAATATTCCCATTTATATTATTTTTCACGTTGCTGATTGTCTTTATTTTATTACTTTGCTTCGTATAAATTATCCAGTACGCCTAAAGTTTGAGTGCTTTTGAAAAGTGGCGTTCACTTCCGGCAATTGCCAAAGGAAGGCAGCAAAGGGCAACATTGGGAGCACATGTCAGGGAACCATTCAAAATACGGTATGTAAACTTCCCCTCCAAGAAAATACTGAAACACATACTTACGCAACTCCTGACAATCGTTGTGTATTATTTATAAAAAAGTACTTTTGTCAACAAAATGATCGATACTAATGACTATTTCAGCCGTACAACAGCAACATCGTTAGTGTGTATCTGATTATTAATTCGCACGTCAACAAGCAACTGCCTCGGTGGAAATTGGAGTTTAAAATGTGAATCAACAAATAGACGTGGCTACACCTCTACGAGTTTTCCTCAATATTGCTGCACTTAATTGTTGTAATGTGAACTTCATCATAACATCCGTGGCGGTGCCTGTTTGGGGAAG
The DNA here is from genome assembly GCF_051943395.1 of Hippocampus bargibanti. Lineage (NCBI taxonomy): Eukaryota > Metazoa > Chordata > Actinopteri > Syngnathiformes > Syngnathidae > Hippocampus > Hippocampus bargibanti. Next base: position 15,071,373 of record NC_142746.1, read on the forward strand.
ACAAGTAGGCTGATTTGATGTGATTGTTTAACAGCATTTCAGACAGTCACTGCCTTTGGCATTGTAAAATTAGCAGTGCTTTTCGTGAAAACCACTCGAGTGTGCGTTTGTGTGTATACACACTCAAACTATGATGTATCCTCATCAGCAAAGTCTGCAAGAGCCCAGTAATGATTGTAATCATTTGAATCATGTGCGTTGGAAGAGGAAAACATTTTCAGTAAACAATGCAAGATAGTAACCCTTGATGACTTTTGACACATGTGATGCCATATCAGGTTTCACAATAATATCAAACCACACAGGCTTCTTTTAAGCTAAGAAATATAATTTATTGCATAAAAATTATCTTTAGTTACAGGTAAGAAGGCTAGATGTTCATTTACAATTGGTACTTTACAGCGATAAAATGTCACGGAAATACATTTTTTTAAACATTTGTTTTTGTAAAAAAAAAAACATTTTTATTCTTTTTTTTTAAATAAAGTACTTTTGAACAGAAACAAAAAGGTGTTTAGTCCATTTGCAGCAATATTTATCAGAGCTACATTGAACAATCCAAAAAAATCGGAAAACAAACACTGTACTGGTCTTCATCAGAAAGTCTTGGAACAACAAAGCCAGTAATGGCATCCATGACCATGATCTAATTAACCAATCCAGAAAGTTGCACACACATTCCTGCACCACTTTTGTTTAATACAAAATCAAAACCCTGTCTTGTGTTATTCTCATTTTTGAAAAAATAGATATATTCTGTCAGGAGGCAAGAGAAGTCAAGATGCATTTCTTTTGCGCCTGCATAGCACTTAAAAATGTACACCCCGCCTAACCGCTGCGCGCACACACACACACACACACACACACACACACACACACACACACACACACACACACACACACACACACACACACACACACACACACACACACACACACACACACACACACACACACACGTGCGCGCGCTAGCATTTGAGCATTTGACAGGCCAGATGAAATGTCCACACAAATAAATGTATTCATAGCAAAGATGAGGTGTGAAGGGTTTTTGCGCACAAATAAAACAGCATACAAACGTACGCACACCAAATCATTCAATCATTGACATGATTCACTGCAGAAGGGATACTTCCGGTGTTTTGGTTTTGAAATTTCAAAGATATAAACACTTTTTTTGCGAACATTGTTACAATTCCAGATGTAACAGACATCATCGGGTTTTCCCTACTTGTGATTGCTGAAAACCTGGATGGGCGTTAACACTGATGATAAAAATAGCTTGAGGGCCCTGACCATAAAACGGACAGTTTAGAAAACGGGACGAGGCAGGTTGCAAGCTCAAAGTTAAAATGGCAAATGAATAGCATTAAAATGACCATAGACATTTGCAAATGAACGTCACATTAAGAAGCATAATTAAGAAGAAAAAGAGGCAGAAAAGGTCCCCAATTATGTCGGTTCATTACAGAGCTTGTAGCCACAGAAAAGAGAAAACATATATGCCATCATCGGTATTGTTCTATGCCACTCCGTGTGCGCTAAACAAGTAGCTGTTTCTTTCGTATGGTTTTGTTGAACTTTTTGTTGTATTTGTAATTGACTAATCTTAAAGGACAACCGACGTTACTTTTTTGTTTTTTAACTGACATCAGAAAAACGTTTTATAGCATCTAAAATACCCAAAACACGCAGTATATTTTTAGTCAAATGCAAAACACCAATAAAAATGAGCTGCGAATTGGGCATTTTCAGAAAGTCCCGCCCCCAGTTCGTGACATCACGCCAAGACGTCTTGCACTGCTAGTGAATCAAAACAATGGCTTCAGATTCGGAGAATATGCTTTCTTGTTACACATTCAGTTATGAATATGATTCAAATAGTTCTGAAGAGGAAAGCATACATGTTTACAATGCGTCTTTTTTACGGTCCTATAGTGACGTCACATACGGACTCGTCACCAACTCAAAAACAAGACTTCCTGAATATATGTAAAATATAGCTATATGCGGTGGAATCTTTGTAAAATACGCTCAGTAGAAGTCATTTGAAGCCATTTTACAAATTATGGACACAACTTGTACGGAGACGTCGGTTGTCCTTTATAGGTGTCAGTTTTACAGTACACCTTAACCAGGAAGGGCCAATTACTTATTCATATATAGAGTTTTGAAAGGTGCTTATAAATGAAATGTGTTATTATTATTATTATTATTATATTCCTATTTGAAAATCTGCGTGCGGAGGAGTCTTATTTTGGTTTTCTGAGAGTGATATTATACCTGTATGATAGTCTCCAATTTTCTGAGTGGAGCAAGAATGAGAACAGGCACAAAGGAATAGTTCGTGCATTTTAACGAGTTGAAAATTATTTTAAGCGTGTGATGGGGGGGGGGGCAGCGGAGTATTAAACTACAGTAAAGTCTCGTTATATCGATATCGGATATATCGATAGTCCCGGTTATATCGATACTATTTCTATGCACGCACGGAGAAAATTACATGCAAACAGGGTCGGATATATCGATAGTCCCGGTTATATCGGGGGGGGGGGGGGGCGCTTGAATATCGATATAACGAGACTTTACTGTATATAAAATGTTTTAAAATTCGTTTTGTCTGTTTGGCATATTGCCACCTCTTGTGGGTATATTGACAACAAATAATTCCCAGTATTCCTCCATCCCCCACCATTGTTGATAATGACTTTCTTAAATGGACACATGCTGTGAGAGAAGCAGTTTTTTTTCGTCATTATTTTTACGTTTCTTATATACTAACACCACACGCTTACTTTTATATTGAGATGCACTGTATATTTATCGAGCCTAAACCCCACCTGGCTGCACAATATTTTACTTTGATCACAGTCCAGGTTTTTGATACCTTTTGTTGTATTACGCAAGTAAATAAACAAAAAGTACCACAAAACACAATATGCGTTCTCCTGTAACTCAGATAGACATGAAAGGATCTCCCCGTTAAGTCTCACCACAAGTGACTGTGTCATTTTGCCAATTCAAGACTATTCATTATTGAAATCTCAGAAAGTCAAAAAGTGCCGATGACTGCCACGAGGTGGCAGTAAAGCATCACTTTTATTTTAGACAAGGCTTTGGCCTCAGGAAAAGTTGGTAAGCTTTATGACAAACGATAGGTTCCTCTTCAGACAAGTCACTGCATGTAAGGGGAACGCAAAACTTGTAAGATAGTTAAAAATGTGAGTTTGTTTTAATGGTGACAATAACTGTGAACCAAATCAATCTGCACCTTGCAACTGATCGTGCTCAACTTTTGAAGGCTCCTCTGTCTCACAGTGGCACAAACACACATTAAGAGTACAAAATGGTGTCGTTCCCAAAGACTGAGCGGCCTACAATGTGCTTAAATCTACTGCACGGCCCTCTATACTGCAGTAGAAATAGCGCATCGACAAAACAAAAGGGAAGAGAGAACAGTAAAGATAAACGATCCCAAATATGGATGATAACTTAAAGAGCGTTTCCCAAAGGAAACTTTTAAAGGATGACCAGAAAACTCTTGCAATTTATTCTCTGCGGATGGTAGTGCGGCAAAGTGGGAGGAGAGATTACACCCAGGCACCCCCTGCCAGTTTCAATGATATAGTGTGCACGCCAAGGCTTTGAGGCATTTTGCTAGTACAATAGAAACAGTCAGTCGTTTTACTCAATGCGATAAGAAGAGCCCAAAGCCAGACGCTCATCCCCAAACACTTCCTTTTCGTCCTCGTTTGATTCGTCCGCAACCAATCAGCGAGAAACGCGAGCCAATCTTGAGCAAGAGCCGATTAATGACGCTTTCTGTTCGGAATGCGTCTGCAGCCGGAAGTGCTCGCACGCACGACAATGGAGATTTGCATCGGTTACAAAACAATCAGGTGACTGGCCCGAGGTGTGATGGTGTTCAATCATGCACTTCCATGCTGCTACTCAAACATGGGTAATCCCACGTCTGCTTTGCATCATTGTTCATACTTCAGGGGACTTTTGTTTTCTACCCTGAAAGCAGCTCTATTTATATACAGTACATTAACTTGGTCATTTTCAGACATTTTTTCTCTTTTTTATAAACAAAAAAAAAAACACCTTAAAACTAATTTCACATCCCCACACCGCTTTGGAGGATTCAAACCCAGTGGTTATACAAATGACTTGTGTCCAAGAGGTAATAGAGTACATGGGAAAGGAACTAAAATGCTTTACCATCTGTGTCGCAGTGGACATTTTCATAGGCATGTTTCTGATTTGTTGCATTTACTGTATGATCATGTTCCTTCACCAATCAACAATCCCCATCTGTCGTCATGACAACCAGCACCTCACTCTTGCCCATCTCCTCGAGCGCCGTCGCCAGAGAGACCAAGTCTGCGTCGCCTTGGTGACAAGCTTCCCATAAGTCCAGGAGAACTCCTGTGGGGCTGGGCTTTGTTGCAAAGTAGTTCAAGTACCTGGGGGGCAGTGGGGAGAGTACAATTAGACAACAAGTCAGAGGAAACAACTTCACAGAAAAATTTAATTCAGAATATTTGTGGTTGTTTCAGTATGGCCAAGGGATTGCAAATGAATCCAAGTATCTGGAGCAACAAGTTGGGGAAACGTTTGACTTTAGACAGTGTGTTGTGCAATTTTTCACTACGACCTGAGACCAGTGCTGCTTTTAAAACTCACCTGGTATCACCATGCTAATGAGTTGATAGCAGAGCTAATGGGGCAATCAGAGCCAGGCATAGAACATTAGAGGTAATCAAACAGACCAAAAGAGCTAATCAGATTAGCTTCAGGGAGTAGTCTATGGCTCCCCCAACCCAAGAGCAGAGACCTATCAGAGCAGAGGTCTGGCACAGCCACCTCTGTCCATTAGGGATATATAGGTACCAGCACAAATTTTAGTTCGCTGATGAAGCTCTTCGGATGAGGACTGAAACACCCGACACCTTCAAAGTACAGAAACCTGAAGAAACCTTTTGATCGATGGACCACTCCTGTATGACTGAGAGCCTACACAGACCTGTCGAAGCCTAAACTGCGTGCCAATAGTCTCCAATCACACCCTCTGGCGCTCGGCGCGTCCAAACTGGCACAGATCTTCTGGCGGATGGAGCAAGGCAGGCGAAAGGCATACGGTCCTACTTGAGAAGAGGGTAGACAGGAGCCCGGTGCGGGGAGCGGCGAGTGAGGCGGTAGAGTCTGCGTTGGGAAGAACAAAAAACAGAAAAGTGTTGAGAACAATCTCGCGGAGAGGATCTCACGGGGAGGATCTCGCAGTGAGTAAGTGATGCCTGACATTACCTCCTGGATGTCGGTGTGCAGCTGAAAGATTTGTCCCTCCCCTTCCACTTGCCGCACACAGATTTTACAAGAGAGTAGTGACACGGCCAGGCTGCTTCTTTCCAGGCTGAAGGTGCAATGCAGAGGTCTCTGACTGCCACTCCAAATGTGATAAAATGGGATCTCCTGGGAGAAATAAGGATAAGAGTGAATCTGAAGAAGTTTTTGCTTTGGTTAAATTTTGTATATAGCCAATGTTACAATATTTCACCCTATACACAGCATTGTTTTTAGATGAAAGGGGAAGGGAACTCACCTGGTATTTGGCCTGAAGTTTGCTTCTCCAGTGAGTGTGAGGTATGTCGTGGATGGACAGACGCAGGTTGTGGTAACTGTCTTTAAATAGCAACGGTTTGGGATCATCAAGTAAGACCCCACCAAGACTTCGCTCCAAATCCAGCACTTCCTGGATGCAGATAAGAGCTCGGGGTTTACTTGCAGCATCGATTTTGTAGGGATTTGAACATGAAATACTCTTGAAAATCTGATGAGAGCTACTCATTCTAGATAGTGTTTATTATTGTGTTTGCCGTTAATAATTTATAAATGGTGTGTCATACAGACAGTTGTTTCAAAAATGGTGCCCATCTTTTGTAGCTTTCTGTCATTCTGTCTACACATTTATTCATATCATGGCAAATAACAGCTAACAGCTAAAATCGAAAATCACAGGTGAGACAGAAAAGAGACTCCACCCCTCACCTTGAGTGCGTGAGGGGTGTCATGGATGCAGTATATACGAAGGCTGTAGTCCAGGGAGAGGCAGGGCGCTCGGGGTGCGAACAAAGCCAACTGTAGGCGCTTGCAAGCCGGTTGCGGGGGGCACGATTGACCCACCAACCCGTACGTGCCAAGCTGCTCCATGAGCACATGACAACACTCCTCTTCCAATTGGAGATAGCACGGAGAAGAAAAACTTTCCTCTCCCACTGTCAGTACCTCCTGAGAAGGTAGGGGGTAGGGGGGACAAAGGAGTGAAGAGGGTCTCAATAGAGACACTTGACTCATTCATACACGAAGCAGTCTCACCTCCCATGCTCCCTGGTGTGTCTGCGTCTTTAGTGTGAGTGTCCAGTCAGGTGTCGGTGTATCAAGCTGAGCACAGTGCGGCAAGGTGAGAACAACAGGACGATTGAGCAGCAAAGCAGACGGACCGCAGCTCACTGCGGGGCTTAGCACAGTCTGACTGCCCTCAGATGGCAACCTGTGAACACCACCCATCAGGTCGTATCAAGAGGTGCCAAAACATCACATTCAACTTCAAAGGACAATACCATGCTGTTTTCAAACGTGACACCGTCATAACACGAGGAACAACATTTCCGAGACTGAAGCCAAGTTGAGCAGCATTGTGCCATGCTGTTTTCAAACGTGACACAGTCATAACACGAGGAACAACATTTCCGAGACTGAAGCCAAGTTGAGCAGCATTGTGCCAAGTGGGCTTCAAATGAAGACGAGTTCCCGGGCACTTACGTTGTTTTTTCCCATTTGCTGATAATGAGGTACATTTCATAGAACTTCCCCTGGGGGATGGTGCCAGGCGGGACCAGCAAACTCACACCTGTAGGAGAAGGTGGCTTTCGTGTAATCTGTAATCTTTCGATGCAGGTACATGATACGAACAATCTTAAAACAAACTTTCCAATCTGATGGCATACTGAATTAAAAGGTGTATAAAGAATGTTTTCACATGGAAAATACACATTATATGTTGACATTGTCAAGAGAGGTATTCATTTGACAATATCATAAATATGTAGTACATCTAAATGATGTTTGCAGTGGTGTCGCTGTACTGCATTATATTTGCTTCTATTTTATCTTGTGTAGTTGAATGTGGCAACCAAATGTCTTCAACAATTTGACACTGCTGTAAACAAATAATATATAGAATTGTTGAGTAATATTTGCAGTGATAAATTTTGTTTCAAGAATTTTTGAATTGGATCAGTAGATAGATTTGTCAGTTTGTTCATGGTGTTATTTTTAAGGATTCTTAAGGATGAGCCAAAAACTATATTATCAATCTGAAAGTATTTTGTGGAGTGCAACATATAGGGAGGAACAGACCATTCAACCTTGTCTAAATTTTTTTTTAAATCTGGTTGACTCTATCGCGGCTATTGCGGCTTGGAATTGAAGTGGATTTACGTGGGATAGGAGATGTGAGACAATCTATGTTCGTCAATGGATGCTACACCTTCAACATTTAACTTGTGGCAGACATGCACATTTCACCATGACGTCTCTGATCAATTGGTGAAAAGGACACTTTGATCCTTTCCTGTTTCATCGGGAACTGCTTCTTACAAATAAGGTGCAGAAAGTGCTGAAAATTGAATGACTGTCTTTGTGTTGTCATATTAGTATTTTTTTGTTGAGTTTTTTTTGTTCTTTTGACTTCAAGATGGCGCTGCGAGAGTATCTGCCTTTCCAGCAGCTCCTTTCTTTTGTTTTTCTACTTCTTCCTTTCCTTTTCTCTTCCTTATTTGGTTTTAGAATCTAAAAATGGAAAACTTGCAACCTCTTTCATCATCCTCTGTGAACCAGAGAGATAGAGACTGACAGTGAACAGCTGAGGTTTGCGCTGAACAGTGACATTATTGTTCAGCCAAGCATTGCACACCATTTCACATTTTGAGGACTCCAACCTGCATTGCTTCATTCCTATTCTTCCAGGGACCGAATTGATCTCTGAGGTTCTTGAGATTCCTGAAAAGTCACAATTGTTGTTTTTCTGGTATGTCTTTAGACATTGTGAACATGACCTGCCAAAACTCCATCTGAAGTGCCTCGTGAGAAGTTAGAAAAATGTGCCTGGTTTCACTGATAACCATGAAAGTTGAAGGACATTTTTCTTATCAAAGGACTTGTGGACCATTGGCTGAAATTCAACAGCAAATCTGCTATTTTCTTTTGAACCAGTCATTTTTAATGCCTTCCAGCACTTGTCAAATGTTGCCCAAATGAGGTCCAAAGGGAACCAGATGGACAATTTGGCTCTCGACATATCATTTTGCCTTATTTAGCCATGTGATGTCTCAGGACTGTCTCCCAATGATGGGTCTAGTGTACTCCATTTTGAACAAGTTTAATGCTGGCTGTGACTACCTGTGTTAGGGATGGTGAGGCGTCCCCCCAGGTGCCCCAGGGTGGCGCTAGTACTCAGCCCAGGCTCTCTGGACAGCGTGTGGCTATGGAACTGTCGCTCCCTTCCACCAGTGCCCACCGACTTCAGGCTGAGGATCTCGGCGTCTCCTGAGCACATATCAGCAGGGATCTCCAGCGACGATAGCGTGGAGGAATTATACACCTTTATTTTGAGACTGGGCAGGGGATCCAACAATGGCGATGTCGTCATGGGGATTTTGTACTGGCTTTCGTGAACACCCTGCTGCAAGGAATAGAGTGGCCCACGGAATGCTCCCACTGTGGCCGTTAGGTCAGGAGGAGCAGACGGATGCAGAGGGTGGAGGTTATCTGTGGAGACACACACATATACACACACAGATTGATCAAGGCACTTCTCTCATCTGCAGAAATGAAACATCCCAAGCTGAGAGTGCAAAAAGTGGTGCAAGTGAAATGGATTAATGTTGCCAATTAATATTTGATGGCCAGAACAAGAGAGGAGATACCACGTCAAATGCTCTGAACTCTAAAATATGTAATGTGGTAAAGAAGGGAGAACCGTCTCCGTGAGAGGAGATAATGGAGTCATGGTATAAAAAGAATTCCCGATAAAAATAGAAAGCAGAGCTGAAAGTGGAATCAAACGTGAGGACATGCTTTTGTGAACAGGAGCGAAAGAAGCAAAAACATATCAGGAAATAACACTGTGAGCATATGTTTGTATTCGTCAATTTACCTTGTCTGGGAGGCTTGTAGTTGCCAGGGTGAAAGGCAGCGGCGAGGGCAGATGAAGAGTCTGTGATGTCTCCGTGCAGGTGACTGCATCTGCGGCGGTAAGCCAGCACACCTACGCACAGCACCAAGATCACGCATAGCAGCAGCGCCCCGACCAGACCAGCGTAAACTGCTACACCCATCTCTGGCGCCAGCGCTGAGAAAAGTGGGAGAAAAAGTTAGCACAAGATGTTGTGCATGTTAAAGTGACTAAAAGGGAAAGAGGTCGGCAAGTGTTAGTCATGTGACAACAGTCAACAGTAAAGCAAAGGCTAGTTCTGCTTCTACTGAGGTGTTAGTAATACTAGTCGGGGGGAATCTGAATTTGAGACACCGGCCGTGAGAAAAATCTTTAAATGGATGTGTTGCTACATTGGAAGACTTTTACCCATGTACCGTTTGACTCACTTTTACCAATCTTACAAGTGTTTGCTGTGAGGTTATTCATACTTTTACTCAAGTACTGCTTTCAGACACAATTGTCCAAGACCACCTGAACCACAGGAGGCCTTTTGTGGTCGCTGGACATTGTCCACACCAGTGTTTGAGTCTGTGTTGATTCCTGCCCAAATGCACGACATCAACTGGAGAAACAAAGTCAAGTTTGATTCATACAGCCTCAAGGTGCGAGTTTGAAGTCCCCTACTTAAATCTCACCAGACAAAGAGAACTGCTTAGTTATGATCAGAAGTCCTGATTATATACATCGAACAGAGGATGTATACTTCTTGAGGCTGCTGAAGAGGCATGGCCTGCCATAGGAGGTGCTATGACATTTCTACGCGGCAGTCATCAAATCAATCCTGTGTTCTTTAATCACGGTTTGGTTCGAGCTTGCCATAAAAATGTACAAAATCCGACTTCAACGGACAGTTAGGATGGCAGAAAAAAAATCATTGGCATCACCCTACCCACTATCAAGGACTTGCACACTGCAAGAATCAAGACATGAGGGCGGAAAACCCTACTGGATCCTCCGCACACTGCCCACCATCTTTTCCGGCAATTCCCCTCAGGCAGGCGCTACCGATTCATCCGCATCAAATCCAGCAGACATTTAAACAGCTTCTTCTTCTTCTCCGTCATAATCATTGTAGCTCCAGCTCTGTACTCCTTTGAACCGCCGTCTATTTGATACTTTGAAATTGACTCACAGTTGTTCTTGATATGTACCACTTACATTAAGGAATTCGATTAGATTAGCCTGTATTAGTGTCCTCCATACTTATTTGTCACGTCTTTTTTCTGATTATACTCGTGCAATGTGTTCTACAGGAGACAAATTCCGTGTGTGTTCTACATACTTGGCCAATAAAGATGATTCTGATTTTGATTAGAGTTTGATTCATGTGCTAAGAACATGGATGAGCACGAAAAGTAGAACTATCACTAATCAGAATCAGCTTGTGTCTTAATATGTTCACCAGTATTGATTGTGAACACATTCATTTATATCACTGAGTTGAGGTAGAGAGGTGTACAGCTTTGGTTTTAACTTTCGAAATTTAAAATGAGGATAAAGGATTTTCTTTCTCCATCTGCTTATTTGGAATAACATTGAAGAGGTGATCACTTCAGAGACTGAAGTTGGGGAGGAAGAGGCGGAGCAATTCTAGTCTCCACACACGCTTGTGATTTCATGGATCTTCCCATACGACTCTTAGGATGTTCTCAGAATTCTACCGGACTTGCGTTTCAGAGGATCATGCAGTAAACCAACAACGGCAAATAGGCAAAGACTAAAGCAAGACGGATAAAGATGTTGGCCTTATATTCACCTGCTTCCCACTGGGCGCCATCTCCTTCCTCTCCTGCCGGCTGATTGCTGATTGGGATTAGATGGCTCAACGCAGCCTCCTCAACCCCAACTACTAAAATCTGCACTGCGCATAATTGTACTTTTTATTTGTACCTTGGCTCTTCTTACAGTTGCAAATTCAAACTTATTCACAATTGATACTGGTGAACATATTAAGACGCTTGCAGATTTCACAGTGGATGTATGCCATCATTTTCCCATTCTTCCACACTTTTCGGTTTCTAAAATGAGGCGTTGAAGCCAAAGCATCAGAATTATAAGAGTAGTGTAATACCACCAGCAATGACCAGATTGTGAATTTCAAGATACAGAAAGAAGCCTTTAAAGGACAACCGACGTCACTTTTTTGTTTTTTAACTGATACCAGAAAAACATTTACGAAGCGTGCACTGCTAACTTTTTAGTCATGGAATCAAGTCTCACATTTTCAGAAAGTCCCGCCCCCAGTTCGTGATGTCACGCCAAGACGTCTTGCATTGCTAGTAAATCAAAACAATGGCTTCAGATGCGGAGAATATGCTTTCTTGTTACACATCCAGTTATGAATATGATTTAAATAGTTCTGAAGAGGAAAGCATACATGTTTGCAATCGATTAAAGAATTTATTTGAGGCAACATTGGGGGAAAATCTTTCACCCAAAAAAATAGGCACAAAATGACGACCTCCTCTGGCCACCTCCGTTTCCACAGACTAATAAATTCCTTATATGGCGCTTGGACGCCCTCTTCTGGCCTCCTGTCGGCTTTTGGGTGCAACACGAGGTCCCCAGACCAAACAGGTACAGCAAAACACATTGACGTGATGGAAGGACCGCTACAATGCATCTTTTTTACGGTGAAGGGCGGTCCTTTAGTGACATCACGTATGGACTCGTCACCAACTCAAAAACAAGACTTCCTGAATATTCAGTGCGAGTCTTAAAACGTAAAATATAGGTATATGCGGTGGAATCTTTGTAAAATACGCTCAGTAGAAGTCATTTGAAGCCATTTTACAAATTATGGACACAACTTGTCAGGAGACGTCGGTTGTCCTTTAAATTCAAAGCAAAATTGTCACTGTCCCAGACCCCAAGACTTGAAATGGTCAACATATGCGTGCAGGTGCACTTCAGCAACGGCAAAGTGATACTTTGGGAATTCCCGTTGGAAAGAAACAGGTGAATAGATGTCGGTGCGATGCGCCGACATCTATCAAACATAACAGGAACTTGTGAAAACGATGCACTGTGTCAGTTTCAATTTCCAAGAAACTCCTAACAGAAAGCACTACCCTCCAGATCAGTGTTTTATTAATTTATGGATTTACTTTTGTAGGAAACATTGTCCAATATGTTACTAACAACGATGAGGTCACATACTAATGTAGCCAGATGCAACAGAACATTCCCATTATTAAATCATGTGTTGTTAAAACCAGATCTTAGAGGGCGGCAACATTTGTACAAACCGTGCACAGCGCTCTAAAAAAGTAACAACACAAAACATGTCCTGCCTTGTCCACCATAACCATACGGACAGCGATATTATGACAGTATTTTCTGGTGTATAAGGCACACCGGAGTATAAGACGCACCCCCAATGAATTGTGTATTTTCAAACTTTTTCCATATATAAGCCGCACCTTCAATGAATGACAAAAAAAATCCAAATATAATTTAAAAATATATAAACATTATCCAAATATAAGGCACACAAGATCATAAGGTGCTAAAGTAACGGTTGGTGTTACGCACTACTTCTATGGAGTCGTTGGCCGCTGACAGTAGTTGTGAGACCTGTTGTGGCTCAATCCTAGTTCACATATAAGGCACACGTGCATATAAGGTGCAGGGTCATCTTTTGAAGTAAATGAAGGCTTTTGGGTGTGCATTATACACCAGAAAATACGGTATCCTTTTTAGAAGCTAGGATACAATTCAAATGGGTAACTTTCTTCTTCTTCTTCTTCTTCTTATTATTATTATTATTATTATTATTATTATTAACTTGACCAAATTGTTTTGTCATGTTCCTTTACTGTATTAATAGCCAAGATTGACAAAACAGGAGAGGAGATCAATATGCTTGTTATTCATTGAGAGGGCAGAGGAAGACGACAACATTGAATAAGATCAGAAGTTGAAGGAGATGCAAGAAAAATAGGAGACGAAAGCCAGAGGCTTGCTGAAAGAGGACTGCCTCCATGTTTCATGTGGCACGACGGAACCAAATCCGACAGCCGTCGGCACTTATTACCAGAAACGGAACAATAGGGAATTAGGTCCATTACGATGGCTGCACTCCCCTGAGCCCATGTCACATTGTGCTAAAGGAATTAGCATCACTTTAACTTGAAACCAAATCACAGATTAGCTGAACAAATCAATTGTGCTGTGCTTCCACCTCACAGCTCGGTTCGACAACTTGTCCAACCTGCTGACTTGATGTTTATTCCATCATTTGGTTTTCGATTCATTCTAAATTGCAGCAAGATGTGAAGCTGAGAAAGGAAGGTGAGACATCCACTCTGAGGAAAATGTGAGATAAAGATGACGCTGTACACGACACAGATGTTAGGACCATACGGACGCCAAAAAATTAACACACTGAGGATGCAAGTATAAAAAGAAATACATAAATAAAAAAGGGAGAGCTTAAGATGGTGAATGAACTTACGATGACTTGCATGTTCAATAGAAACCTTTTTATCTGTTTGAACAGAAGAAAGAACAGATCGAAGAAATTGAAACTGAATGAAAGGATGACACGTAATGCAAATCATATAGTAACAGAATACACTGAAATGTGCCTCTTACAAGTGAAGAGTAAAAAAAAACTCTTTCTTGCACTGTGGAATGCAACATCTAGGGAGGAACAGACTATTCAACCTTGTCTCAAGAAAAATCTGGTTGATTCTCTCCATCGCGGCTATTGCGGCTTGGAATTGAAGCGGATTTACGTGGGATAGGAGATGTGAGACAAAATCTTTTCGTCAATGGATGCTACAGCTTTGTTTGTTTTCAACATTAAGCTTGTAGCAGACGTGCACATTTCACCATGACGTCCCTTATTCACTGGTGAAAAGGATGCTTTGATCCTCTCCTCTTTCATCTAGAACTCCTTCATACCACAAAGAGGGTGCAGAAAGTGCTGAAGATTGAATGACTGTCTTTACGTTGTCATATTATTTTATTATTTTGTTGTTTTCACTTCAAGATGTTGCTGCGAGAGTGGCTACCTTTCCAGCAGCTCCTGTATTTTGTTTTTTTACTTCTTCCTTTCCTCTTTCTCCCATAACTTTGCTGCTGTGAAATGTAAATTTCTCCACTGCAAGACTAATAAAGGCTAATCTAATTCCACCCAATCCAATATTACCACTCCAATATAAACCCATTAGTACACTCGGTACATAAAGTAAGAGCCAACAATCATTCACAGAGAAAATTGCAATAACTTTGCAGGGGATGTGGGAATTTTAAAGCCCAGGTAGTAAGAAAGCACACATTCACCAATTTATTGTAAATCAGAGTTCAAAGAAATTATGTCACAGCCAATTAATTCTGATGTTGAAACATGAATCTAATCTCTTGGTTGGTGGTGGCCTACCTATCACTACCATTCATTTAACAATGGAAGGCACCACCCAAGGAGTGATATTTATGGCAGCTGTGTTTGTTTACGCTCCAAAAAAGACAAACGAGACACAAGAGCCAAATAACATTTAAAATGTAAAAAATCAAATCAATCAGTTGTATCCCAAATGATATATACACACATCTCCAGTGGAATGCTTCTCATCATCTGTGTCAAAATAACTTGAGTGCATCTTTTCCTGGTGACCTCCGGAGATTTGTTTTGCGTTAGCTCACAAAGTCTATTTGTTTAATCTGATGCGCCACACATGACGGTTTGCGTCAGCATTCACATGTATTTCTCAGAGTGAAAGTGAAGCACCGTCGTTCCGCAGAGGATGCGTCTAATTCCCACCCCCCCTGTTGCATTTAAGGAGGTTTGTCCCAACGCTCGGGCGTGTTGCTTTTGTGACTTTTCGTGTAGTCTCTCAAGTGTGTGCGGCCTCTGTGGACGTGCGCTTTTGACTCTAATGCGCTGTCATCGGAATCGCTCCTTGCTCATCACGAGGCGCACACTCGGTGTCAGGTTGTGTCTGAGTCATTCTCATATGCTTTACACTGTGCTAATTTTTCGTCTCTGATGTGCCAGTTTTATTTCTCTCACCGTCTCTCACTCTCCCATCTGCGGTTTTCGGATGGGGCTCGTCCGCTTTCTCACTTTTGCGAACTAACATGTTCCTTCTTGTAACATCTGTCTAGGCTGTGTCTCTATTTCTTTTCATCGCTCTCTGCATGATTCATGTTCTTCCAAGCTACTATGAGAGGTTTCACACCTTGAGGAATACATTTCTGTACAAAATCATTTGGACATGCATTGCACTCTACAAAATGGTCTAACTGTGCAAAGAAATCACTTTCAGAGAGAAGTTCTATTACGATTTAAATGACCACCCGGGGCGACAAATATAATCGAAGGGAATTTGTCCTGATGGCTGCCTTAGAACATCTATATTCTCTCAGATGCGAAGCCAGTGAAACCTTTTCACAGATTTTCTCGTGGTTCAGTAGAAGACTTAACAGTTGAAAAATGACTTTAACTCTTACACAATCCATACGGGTTACTTACTGCGTGCACAGAGACCCTCAGTACAGTTTTTGCTCTCCATCATGCTCCCGCTGCAGTGCTTGCCTCCATTCCTGGGTGGAGGCGCTTGGCATTCGCGGCTTCTCCAGTGGGTGCACTCTGTGCTGCAGGCAGACCACTTGGTCCATTCTGTCCAACCTCCATCCACTGGAATGACAAAAGTTAGAAAGAAAATTAAGCGCAGCAGCACAGCGACAAATTAGGCATGACTTCCGTTTTTGACATACAAATATATCATGGTGGAAAGTGGTGTGACTAGAATTGAAGTAACACATTGGTCTTGATATGATTGGTCGAGTTATGCATTTAAAATAGTTTTAATCTTTCTAAAATATATATTTTCAATAAGTCAAGAATCTTCTTTACAATGATAGCTTTTATCCGACCCCATTAACTGCACGGCATTCTTTTTATGACTGCATTTGTGGAATATGAATGAAGCAACAAAAGCCACCCATTTGTATCCAACGCAGGGGGCGGACATTTTACAATCTAATCCAATACATCTTTATTTTTATTGCGCTTTCACATGCCGCTTGCTGTCGCCTGAAAACCACAGCACGATTGCTCAGGGATCAGGTAATGAGAAATTAATTCTTAGCTTGCAAACATCACATGACCAAAGTCATTAAACAGCACAAACCGTATTGCCATTCTGATGTTGAAACATGAAGTCGTACACACTCGCTCCCTTGTTTGTTCCTCAGAAACAGAACAGTAGGCTGAACTCAGAAAAAGGAGCACTCAATGTAGGAGAATGTGACATTTGCCCCGACCCCTCAGCGGCAACATCACAATCAAACACACATATCTTAGTTTTTTTTCTGTCAATATAAGGCATTGCATACATATACTACACTCCGCCTAATCTTCATTACAGTACCTCATTTTGATCGGGTAGATAAATTTGATCATTTCTTCTGTGCAGTTGTACAGTTCAGCTTTTCTGACATCTTTTTTGTTTGTGCAAAACATTGTTTTGTTTTTTTCGACCCCTCCCCCACCCTTTCCATTTTGGTGTTGTAGATTGCAAATGTCCCCATTGTCGGACTACAATACTTTCTGATTCTGATGAAGTAATACAGACTTATTAAGAAAAGCAAAATGTTTAAATATGAATAAATGAAGGTTCAATAAGGACATAAAGCCTGACAACAGTGAAATATGTTCACCAGTATTTTCTTTTTGAATGTTTACAGTACTGTATTCAGAGTGCAACTATGCGGACTGTATACAGTAGTTTATGGTTCCCTTTAAAAATGCACCAAGTCCACAGTATCACCTTCTATTGAACTTGCACCATCATCTACAAACATATCAGGAATGGTGCAAAGTTGAATTAATTCTGAATGTACATCTAAATTGTCTTAATTTTTTATTCGCGCATACCTTCCAGAATTCAAGCCATCAGTTTGATGTGCTGTCACAAAGTCCTCCTTATATTTTGTATTCTGACTTCAAATTTATTTTGGTGATCGACTTCCTGGGATTTGGTTGGCTTCCTGTTATTATCAAGCTGGGCCTGAGGAGACTCCCGCACCCGCAGCTGATCTGCAATCAGCAGCTGTGTATAAAACCTCTGCTGATCTGCAAGCAGGTGCCAGATGATTAAGCTTAGTCGCATGTCTCCAGGCTCTACGTACATCTGTGTTTTCCCCACGGACCACCTTCCCTACTATTACCCCGCTTTCCACCCTCTCTTGGATCCTCTGCTACTTCTCCCTTCCCTGAACCATAACAGTAAGATGAGAAAAGTTCCTTTGGAGTCGCTGTTGATTGATGTGATATGCTGCAATTTATGTCCAATCCATTTATTTGACTAACAGTGACTTCTCTTGGTGCGTAGTCGACGAGGAAAATCCTCCTAATTTGTGGCAGCCTTATTTAACTCATTCATTGCCAGACGTGCAAAAATGTGTCCACTCCAGTGCCAGGGTTTTTGTCATTGTCACTTGAATTCCAGGACTCAAAGAGTAGTGAGTTTTAAGACTACAAAAACAATAAATTCAGCGTAAGAAACCTGAGACTCTCTTCTTTCATCAGAAATGAAAGAGTTAATCCCTAAGTAATATGGGTCTGGAGTTATCTGCGTTTGACATGGGGGTGACTGTAAAAAATAAAATACAATACATACACATTAATTTACAGCATACAGCGCTTTGACAGCTGAAGCTGTAACAAAGCGCTAACATGAACAAAAGGCAAATGCTGCCCCCTCATGGGAGGTAAAAACATTGACAGAGGTCTGACCAGTGCTTTAACGGCACCCCCGCAAGAAAAACCAAAACCTGAATAAATCCGGGTATGGCGCTCCGTGTCATGCTTATCAATTCCCGAATAAATTCCAGGAATGGGGGCACGTAAAACAAGACAGATGAGATGGTCATGCTAACCTGGACAAAGTGTGGTGCATGTCACTCTTTGAAACGGTGGGCCTTCACAGAAGGCTCCTCCATTGAGGGGAGCGGGGTTGGTGCAGCTACGTGTTCGTCGCTGCCAGCCCCGCCCACACTTTGTGTTACACTCGGACCATTCGGTCCATAAGGACCATCCGCCGCTCACTGTTGTACAGACAAATGACAAAGGGTGGTCAAAGCGTTATTTCAGTTGAGAACATGAAAACATAATAGATGGACATGTACAAATTCCATCTTAAGATACACTTTTTTTTAATCCAGAACAAGAGCTGCATTGAAAAAATACATCACATCAGTAATAACGCAGAGTTGCAAAACATTGAAATATTTCATTTTTTTTTCTGTTGTATTGAAACGTACATAAACAATGAAGATAAGGGAAATTGCGCATTACCGAAAACAATGAGCGTTGCTGTGCTGCTTCGTCTTTTGGCCACCACGTTGCGAGCCAAGCAAGTATAGTTGGCCGTGTCTGACAGTCGAGTCTGCTTGATTATTAGATTGTGATCGATGGTGATCAGAAAGTTGGAGTCCTGCGAAGGGTCAATGACATCTTCGTTCTTCAGCCAGTCCACCTTAAAGGAACGGAGAGAGAGAATGGAAAAAAAAACGTTTTGTTCCAAACCATCGGTATCATTCAAATTATTAAAAAAAAAAAAAAAAAAACTGCTATTTTGGTTTCCATGAAGACATTATCATTAACTCATTCACTGCCGGATGTGCAAAAATGTCCACTCCAGTGCCAGGGTTTTTGTCATTGTCACATGAATTGCAGGACCCTTAGAATGTTGAGTTTTAAGACTACACAAACCTTCAAGACAGCGTTAAAAACCTTAGACTCTCTTCTTTCATCAGAATAAAGAGTAATTCCTAAATTATATGGGTCTGGAGTTATATGATCTTGAAATAAGGGTGGCTGTCCAAAATACAATGCAACACATACATATTGGTTTGTATAGCGCTTTAACATCAGCTGAAGCTAGAACAAAGAACGAACACAGAAAATGGGGAAACGCTGCCCCTTGTGGAAAAAAAAAACATTGCCAGAGGTGATGACCAGCGCTTCATCGGCACCTAAGCATGAAAAAACAAAACCTGAACAAATTTGGGAACTGCACTCTCCGTCATATTTTCAATTCCCGAATACATTTGTGAATGGCACTGAATGAGTTAATTCAAAATTGCATTGAATGTTTTCCACACAACAATATGACCAACGCTCTGTGCACACAAACCTCTGTGGGAAGGGACGATTTTCAATGCAATATACAAATGTACAACGATACACGTGTAGACAGTGGAGAAGTCAGAGAGTTGTACCTCAGCGGTGGGCATTCCTTCTGGCGGGCGACATTGCAACAGGACTTCTTGCTCAAGTCGCACCTCTCGCCCCAGTGGCTCCTGCTCAAAGTTTTTCCTCAAGTCTAAAGGGAAGAAACGCAGAACTGCAGTTGGCGAAAGTGTCTTTGTGATTGTCTAATGACGTTCAGTTTTCTTTATCCATTTGTACCTTCACAACAGGAATGTCAATCACACAGTCATGCAGAATGACAGCACGTCAGTTGGCACATATACACGTTGACAGATGACAGGAAAAAAGTCATAATAAAAAAAATAATAATGTTGCCCAAAACTGACATGCAATGCGGACGTAGGCACGATTGCTCTTGGTGGTGCCGGCTGAGCTCCAGGCTACGCATTGGCACCAGTAGTCCTCCAACCCGAACAGCTCCTCAACTTGGGTCCTTGACACTGAGATGTCCACCTCCCTCACCACGAGGCCTGTGGGGAGACAGCGATAGAGAGCAATAATGCACATCCACATTGACTTGCCTGCGGGCCAAATGCAGTTTTCATGTTCATAAAACCTTGAGAGAGGTAATGGGAGACATAGTTGGGAATGCTGTATATAATTGAGTGTGTTGTTTTGGTCTGTAAAATAGAATATGACATTGCTGTGTGTTTATCATTCTGTTCACTGGGCATCTGTAATCTTTACCTGTGACCTGGTCCAAGCTTTCTCTTGTGACATGGTCATTTTGATTGACCCACTCCCCGTTGCACTTAAAGTAGATCTGTGTGGCAGGTGACGCCCTGCACCGGAGCTGAACGGGCCGGTTCTTCACAATAAAAGCATCCTCTGGTTCAAGCAGGAATTCCGGGAGAGGTTCTGCTGGTGCTGATGGATACGAGTCCGGGAGAACCTCGGCATCGCTGTAGTCGCTGCTTTCTGAAAACATGGACATACATAGGGCTGGTTGAAACGATTGTTGTTGTCCAGCAATTGCGTGGGAATCTGGTCAGGAAACACACCACAGGAGTGCATGTTTCTAAATAGTAGTGAAGCAGATGACTTTCATTGGACAGGCAGCTTTGGTCATAACATTATCCCGTGAAATGCTCAGTATGAACATGTCACGTTTTTCAATTATTTATTTATTTATTTGTCTGTCATGTCAGGGCAACTTCTATTGTAAGTTCCGGATGAACCTAAAAATTGAAATGAATCACTCTGATGGTGTGGATTTGAATAGCGGATGGCGGAATTTTACAATGAAATACAGTAAAGTCTCGTTATATCGATATTCAAGGGAGTCCGAAAAAATATCGATATAACCGGGACTATCGATATATCCGACCCTGTTTGCATGTAATTTTCTCCGTGCGTGCATAGAAATAGTATCGATATAACCGGGACTATCGATATATCCGATATCGATATAACGAGACTTTACTGTATTCTGAAAAGTCAGTCGTGTTGTTCTCCTTTCTTGTATTAGTCATTGTTAGCAGTGTGCCACAACTCTTTGTTTTATAAAGTAACCATTGTCTCGCTAGTATAGTATGATGTAACAAGCTATTTATGTACTGTACTGTAGGTGATGCAGCTATTCGCCATTCCGACAAAGCATCCGACAGGGGAAATACAACCTTGATTAACATTTGTTGACCGGTACCACAAAATGAAATTTACAGTTTGATGGGAAACTAGAAGGGAGAAATAATGTTATTGCACTTGGCAGCGTTACCTTTTTGTATTCCAATAGGAGACCTTAGAGCAGACTACAGCAGCTGAGCAGTAATTTTGAGCGAAGTCAATTTTTTTACACAACTCCAGTGGTGCATAAACATATTCCATCATTCTTTTCAATTTATCATTCCATCAAGCTTTCACATTCAAACATGGCAATACCGCAATGCCACAGCTCTCCAACCTCAATTTCACTTCACCGTTCAATAAAATAAAAAATATTTAGAGGCGGATATTTGGAGACTTTCAACAAGGATGTTCTGGACAGATACATTTTCACGGTGTTATAAATGTATCAAGTTTGACATGATCAGTTATTCCACAAGCTTGGAACAAGAGAATCTACTTAGAGAGTTACAATCTTCTATTTTAGGAACACTAGCAGTTCTCAACTACCCTCCAGCCCAATTTTCCCGCTGACAGACGTTTTGCTCAGACATTAGTGCAAAGCAAAAGGGGAACACAGAAGGTGACGGCAAGCTGTAGTGCAAATTTGGGTGGTTCGCAGGCCACCTTCAGTCACATTCTAATGAACGCTGGTGGAATAGTTGAATTACTCTCAAAGCCACCCATCACTCACCCTTACAGAGCATCTCAAGTTATTCAAAGAATTTCTCTGCATGACTAAATGTTTTCACTAACCTGGAAGTGCAAACTGGAACCTAAAGGTATTACCGTACTTTCTGGTGTATAAGGAGCACCCAAAAGCATTGATTTTCATCAAAAGATGACCCTGCGCCTTATACAAAGGTGCACTTTATATGTGAAGTAATATTGAGCCACAACAGGTATTGCAACTCTTGTCAGCAACTACGACTCCATTCCCCCCTGTAGAAGAAGTAGTGTGTAACCCCAGCCTCTTGTAGTATAATGAGGTGTCCCTTATACTTGGTAAAGTTTTATATATTTTTCATTCATTGAAGGTGCACCTTATACACAGGTGCGCCTTATATATGGAAAAAAAATGTAACTACACCATTTGAGGTGCGCCTTATACTTCGGTGTGTCTTATACACCGGAAAATAGGGTATTCAAGTATGTGACTTATGCTTCCATGCGCAAAAATGCCATTACTGCTCATGTCAGGCAAAAAAGTTCACGAGCCCAAGAAATGGCAAACCATTGTTGGGAAATAAATAAATAAATAAATGCAAAGATAAACACATACACAAGTAAATAAATAAATACATAAATGCTAATAAAATTATAATAATAAAATAAGTAATAATAAAAAAAAATAACTGGTACCATAAATGACACATACAGTATACAAGTCAGTATCTTCTCTGACGTACAAACGTGTATAACAAAAACCACGTCTGCGTCTTCAAACCTCTCAGCACACAACCATTTGCCTTGAGGCGACGGTAAGGCAAGAAAAATGTAATAAGCAGTGAGTGTGCCAGTGATGCAAAAGATAAAGAAATGACCAATGGCTCGAGGATGGTAAAAAATGAAGACCAAATAACATACTGCAGTTCAGTGATTAGTGTACCGGGTCTTCAACAAGTCTGAACATATCTGAGGTCAGCTTTCATCCTAACATCATTCGGGTGTTCCACTGGAGTTCACTATTTCACGATTACGTTTCAGTTCTGTCGATGAAATTGTTAAGAGTTGAAGTTTCATGAACTGATACAAAATCACAACACAGTCTAAATAGCGATCCTGGCATGAGTGGGCATCATGTGACCAAGACCAACAACTTTAACGCATTTGGGATATCGTTGAGACAACAACTCCTCAAGTTAAGCCATGCATAAACGTATTGAAAGTTTCATGCAAAACTATAAGTGGGTCTACACTTGCAGGTGCACACGAGCGTGAACAAACCGCTGACACATCTGAACATGGAGCACACTTGTCACAGTGCTTTTCTCTCTGTTAGTTCTCTCCCTCTGTCCTCGAGCTCGATCTCGCCTCCAGCCTTTCAGACTTTGAATTCTCTGTCAATAACCAATTGTGTTGCTCCTCCCCACCCTTCACCCACGTTCTTTCTCTTTGCCCGGCATTGATTGCTCAGTGTTCAAACATCAGCTGGGGAAAAAAATCACTGCCTGTCACTCCTGAGGCACGGGGAGGGCAGCCAAAGGGAGAGTAAAAGGGGTGAGGGTAAGGGGAGAGAATCACAACGGACCGAGAAATGGTGGTTCACTTAGAAAGCATGCCCTGCAAATTTGGATCAACCTCTTACTCCACTCTGTTGTTTGTGTGGGTGGGAGTGTACTGGGGCCCAGCACAGTTTAATTAAAACACTTTTAGATGATGGAGGTAAGGGAGCAACAGAAGACAGCTTCTTTCTCTTGCTCAATTTCTTCCAGGGATAATGGAGCTGGGAGGTGTTTTTGGGCCAGTGTACAAACATCCATCAGAGCTCAGTAGCCGGCAATTTGTGCAGATCGGAGGAGCCGCCAAGACAACAACTCCTTGCAGTGCAGCACAACAAGACTTTTATTACTCTAATGGCAGACATCACACAGTTGAGAGGCACAGGCTTCTGAATAGTCTTTTCAACAGATACGCGTGTAGAAACACAACATCAACACTTTGTTTAGGAATCCACTCTTCTACTTTTGTTGAATACAACAGCATTGACATACTAGAATGCAAAGTGCTCCTAAAAGTGTGTTTGGGGACTTTTTGAATGATGAGTATAATAGCATACACGCTATCGTAATTTTTGAATGTTCTCCAAAAATAAAACCTCCCACACATCTCCCAACAAATCTACCAAAGTGCAGTTGCCTCGACTCCAAATTTGTAGATTATCATGACCTGGATGAAATGTATTTGGCAACTGAATGTGATTGTTTGTTCGCTCCAACAGCCACTAAGCGACAAGTAGAGTGGAGAGAAGAAGGGGCTATGAACAACCTGACGACTTCTGCTTAACCCTACATAATGGTAAACTGGCCTCTCAAACTCTCACTCGCGCATACTACGCAAACGCACAGTCATATTTTCTCATATCGCTGAATGTGGATTCTAGTGAAGATTCAAACAAATGCACTTTTCTTTATGATTCCACACTGTGCTCCAATGTGCAAAATGCAGTTGTTAAACTCCAGGGAGACGTGATAATAAGGAGAATGTAGGCTCAAGGAGCTTTCCCCTCCAGAGTATATTTCAGGCGTCCTGCCGGGCCGAAAAAAAACCAGCAACAAAACAACAGCAAATCATTTCTCCTTCCTCTATTTCATTTGGGTGTCGGTCATATAAATGCTTCCCCCTCGACTTTAGTACTGCCTGATGGATTCAAATAACGTCATGAAACACACAAATAGGTCCATCAGCCCATAGCCATGAAGACCAAGTGACTCACTCAGGACAAAAAGCCATGGGAACAGAAAGCCAGAAGCTTCATTTCTATCAAGCACTGTATAATGCAGATCGATACAAAAGTGCATGTCCTACATTTTCATAAACAGTGTTAAAGACCAGGGTTTACCATTTCATTTGTGGTTACCACTAAATAAGACAGCACTGCCGAGTATACAGACCCAACAAAGTCAAAATAAAACCCATTATATAACATTGACTGATGTCATCAAATTGTGATCATACTTTATAAAGAAGCAATTGTAACACAAGCCGGTGTGGAGCCTCACAGCCATCCTGGCAGGGCGACAGCAGCAAGGATGGATGGACTGAGACAATGTCTCCTCGATTTCCTTCAAGGACAATTACATTGACTGATTGATGGGCCAACTGACTTCATCATCAATCCAAACAAAATTCTGCCTGGGAGGAGGAAGGTGGGTTTAGGAAAGGCAATAAATGCATACAATAAAAGGTTTTGATCATATGCTGATGCAACATTACAGAATGTGTCTTGGTATGGGGTGACCTGAGTACAAGTTGTCCACAGCATCTCTTCTCACCTCAACAAAGGCTGACTGGGTGTGAAAATTTATACAGTTTGCCCATCTTACAAAGTACCAAACACACGCGCACACCCCCACACCTTTGCACAACCAATTACACTTCAAGCCGGCAACTTCAACTCTGGCAAGGGAGGAAGAGACCCACAAGACAACTTTTAATCGGGAATTCAGTTGGAAAAGAATACACACTCCATTGTGGTTACCCAGACACAGAGGGGCAGGAAACTAAAATTCCGTGAGGCTTTGCCATGATGGCCTTGTGAATTCATGTTTGGATATTTTGATACTGTCACCAGCATGAGCACCACATGGCTCTGACACATTGTACTCTCAGCAAGTACTCCAACAGACTTAATCTCTTACGCAGACAGCCACGCACATTAAAATGCTTAGATTTGTATTTTTGTTTTCTCTGCCTATAGCACTCCAATTATGATTCATAGTTGTAATTACTTTGTTAGCCAGGGTTTAAAACAAACAAACCTTATGAATTGTGTAAATTGAAACCATGAATATGCACATGACGCATTATTAAAATTTCATAATTTAAGTTTCCATAATATATCACTTAAGCACCATGAAGATGAATTCTAAAAATAATTCCTAATATGTAGTTCAGTCTTGGGCGGCTCATTGGTCAAATGGTTAGCATGTTGACTTCACAGTGCAGAGCGACCAGGGTCAATTCCACTTGGAGCCTTTCTATGTGGAGTTCACATGTTCTCCCGTGCTGAGGTGGATTTTCTCCGGGTCCTCCTACATACCAAAAACATGCTTAATAGGGCTGACGGGTGACTCCAAATTGTCCATCGGTATGAGTGTGAGCGTGAATGGTCGTTTGTTTCTGTCCCGGAAGACAGTTGGGAGAGGCTCCAGCATCCCCCAGTCCCTTGTGATGATGTGGCGGAAATGAATGAATGAATAGTTCAGCCTTAATCCATTACACACAAAGGGAGGAAGTTTAACATACAATGTATTTGCTTATAGGCCGAGGAGGGGGGGGGGGGGGGGGGGACGTTCTCCAAACAAGAAAATAGCAGCCGACTTGTTTTTGTCCTCTATTCCCCGCCCTCAGTCTTCGGTTAAAGCCATGTGATTGGTCAAGAACGCAGCAGTGAGTGGAGGGTTTACAGAAACACAGAGCTGCAAACATTAAATAGATAGTCAGACGACAGAGAGAGCGGGAAAATGGATAGAAAACAGTGAAATTTGGACTCGTTTCAAGGCAGAGTGTAGACGGCAAGATCAAAATATTCCATCAATCAGGCACCACAAATAACCTGCACAAGCCATCGGTACACTTGGTGCAAAAAGCTGTCAACCCAGCTGAACAACATAATTGATGAGGAACTAGGTCAAATTATCGCAGAGAAAGCACGGCAACTTCACTCGGATATCGTCCAGAGGCAACCTTGATCATCCATCTTGAGTCATCCATTGATGATTTCAAGGCTAGCCACGGATGGTTCAAGAACGTTAAGCGTCGTACAGGGATTCATAGGGTCATTCGTCATGGTGAGGCAGCCAGTTCTGACGGTAAAGCTGCCGAAGCCTACAAGGGACCATTCCTCAAGATGGTGAAAGAAGATGGCTATATTCCTCATCAAGTGTTTAATGCTGATGAAATCGGCCACTCCATTCCATCAAAAACAACTTTATTATACTGTCGTTTATTTCTTTAATTAAAGTCCTTATGGAATGTGACTCTCCTTTCAAACAGCAATTCCCTCCCTCCGACCTCCCCCCACCCCATTCCATCAAGCTATCAACGACGATCAGAAATGTAAATACAATGACTTTATTATACAGTACAGTGTATTTCTTTCATTACAATACAATACCACATTTATTATACATAAAATAAGGTATATAATGGTTTCCTATGGGAAATTGTTTTTTGGGATACACACTTTTCGCCTTACACTCTGTCTGGGAACCAATTAAGTTCGTAAGCCAAGGTATCACTGTACATCTAAATTGACAAACCATACATATTTTAGCCAATGTTATAAAAATAAAAAAATACATAAGAAAACCTGTATCCATCTCACAATGGAGACATTCCCAATTTATAGCAGCGAAGCTATGAAAGGAAGAAAATACAAGAACAAAAAGTACAGGAGCTGCTGTTAAAGCAGTCCCCTGGCGCCATCTTGAAGTCATACCATAACAAAACAATAGAACCCAAAACAACACACAATCATTCAATTTTAATTAGATTTCTGCATACTTTGAAGTAGTTCAAGATGGATAAGAGGACCAAAGTGTCCTTTCACCAGTGGATCAGGGACATCATACTGATGTTTAGAAATGATGGAGAGTAGCTCGTATGAATGAAGAGATACCAAAATTCGTACTGCCACTGTGATGAGAATTGATTTTATTTACTGCACTTGCTGGTTTATATTTATCCCTGTGTGCAACACAAGGGACAGCATACTCAAAGAGAGACTGTGTGAGCGTGTTTTTAAATGTGTGGGTAAGTGTGACTGCAAGATTGGGAGCGCTAAGAGGATTTGCGGTTGTGTTATAGCAGCCAACCCACTGGTGTTAGCTGTGCCGTAGATTGGACTGGACACAGGAGGGGGAGGGTGGATTTGGAACTATATTCTGTCGCAGCTAGAGGGCGCCACCCCTGCAAAGCTCATTAATCACAGCCGATCAAAAAAATTGCCTTTTACTGTTTGTGTATGTGTGCCCCAGAGACCCCCTGCTGCATGGGAACACGGGAAGAGGCAAGTAGCACAATCAATCACGATCAAAGGTGCAGAGGGAGAGGCAGGGGCAGAGGGAGGATGAGAAAGCACTGTGGGTGAGACAATGTTGTTTTCCTATTATCATCTCAAAATTATAGAGTAATGTCGTATTTGGAGGTCAACCTATGAGTTTAGATGCCCTGGCCCGCACGTGTGTGTGTAGTCACAACAGTACAGTAAGTGTTTTGTATAAGGCGCCACTGCTTTCCGGCCCCACCGCTGCGCAGCTGCCTGATGAGCGTTATGCATATCTACGTGGCTGGTTGCCATGGTAGGAATTCACTCGGAGTTCAGTCCCCAAGATGACTGCAGTCTTTGCAGACACTAACTCTTGCCCATGTGCTTGTTTCCCCTTTTTTTCTTTTTTGGTTTTTGCTTTATCTCCTCGGTTGGGTTCGCTCTATGATGCGTTTGTTCAGTAGAAGTGTGTGCTTGTGTGTGCGTGTGCACATTGTGAAAAGGTGAGCAGTACCCTGGAAGTTGGGGCCATTTTAATGGGAGTAATTACATGAGAAGATGAGCTGCATTCCTTCCTGAGGGCAAGCTGATTATAGGCTTCTCTCTGGGCCCCTGTAATTACACACACTCTACACCCACCCCTCCACAAAAAAAAAAAAAAAAAAAAAAAAAAAAAAACGCCCCCCCAACCACCACTCACTCAATGTCCCTCTATGCTCATCACAGACGTTGTAGTGAAATCACCCGCCTCATCATTTTATCTCAGAAAATCCCCTAAAACACCACCTGATATTTTTCTTATCCACCAACACAAACATCAAGACATTATGCAATTGATATTGATCTACGAAAGCCCATAAACTCAACTAGCACTTAAACGTGTCCGACTTGCTTTGTTTATTGGTGTGTTTGTGTTTTGACAAAAGCTAAGTGGTCCTCACGTCCGCCCCTTGCTGACAGTTTTTGCCTTCCAGGTAAATCTGGACTCTTTCTAACGCCACTTTGGCATCTCTCGGCGGTGCTCACACAAAGGAGAGGAGGATTTGTGAACATGACCTCACACTTTATAGACCTTGTCAAAACCTGCCACTCGACCCTCGTTGGGGATTCCAGTCAGACTGGAGACATGCAGACTAGTAAATTACACATTCCTCACTTTGACACCCAAAATTGTTGTGAACAACCAGCAGTTAGAGGTCCCACTCCTCTTTTATTTACCCTCTGATCCCAAGCCTGTGTAAGACAACGAAGACATAGTTTGTATGCTTATCAGAATTGCACCTACTTAGTCAACATCTACCTTACTCCCACCCTTTCAAAAAATGAAATCAGGGTCTTACTTAGTTCACCCAAACTAAAAACAGAATGTAGATAATTCTGAGCTAACAACTATGTAATCTCTGAACTGGAACCGTGTTCCTACTTTGTAAATGGAACACCTACATTGCTGTCAGCCAGTGTTCACAGAATATAATAATAATCATCATCATCATCATAATAAATTTAATTTCTAAGCGCCTTTCAAAACTCTCAGGGACACTTTACAGTCCAACAACTTCAGACCTGTAAAGTTTGGTAATGTGTGGTTCAGACTATTCCTGACTGTTAAACAGATCACAAAGAAGACTTTATACCTGTTTGGCAACAGTGTAAAGCAATCGATTTTGCTATATTCAGGAAGAAATCTCAAGAAAATAGACCTGTGTGGATAATACTCTTCTCGAAATATTGTTCACCCACCTTTCCCAGGTGCAGTGAAGGTGGAATGGCTCCAATTGTTAGTAACTCAATCGAACTTTGTGAAATTATATTTCTGATCAAATGATTTTTAGATTTCTGATTTCTGAGTTATTTTTTTCATCCAACTTTGGTTGGAACTAACAATTGGTCCTACAGTACACTGCATGACAAAGGACAGCCAACACGAGTGACTTGGAATCAATCTATATTGTCAGTGCATTCCCAGGTTTACCGACAGCAGGCTACAAACAGGCTCGAAAAAAGTTAAGAGAAATGTAGACTTTGCAAAGATAGCTTCAACAAGATACAAACGACCGTGATTGTGAAAAGGTTTGGCGGAAGGTGTCACAACATGTGTGTTTTCTATGATTTGATTTGACAACTCTGAGTGCCCAAGAGACCAGGATTCGACTGGCTCAGTAAAAATGAAAACAGACACTCCGATCAGGTGATAATTAAGAAAGAGGAAAATGTCGCGGCCTTGCTAAGAGACGCTGATTCATCGCAGGGGAAGACAGACAGATTAAAAATGAAAGGTCTCCATTTCGAAGAGCTTTATGAAGACTGTGAGCTAAGAGTAGGGAATCCAGAAATAGAGGTAAGGTAATTGACGAAAGAACTTGGGCAAAAGGACAAGAAAAATGGAGCAATAGACAGGCAAGTCCAAGAAAGCTGGCAGTTGATAGGAGGGAGCCAAGGCTGTAAATGGGTGGCTGCGCCAGGAAAGACGGAAGATATGTTGATGGAAACAACAAGGGAGAAAAGAAATGGATATAGACACAGAAATACTCCCCGGGTGCAACTCCTGAAAATCCCGAGTGAGCGAGTCTGCACGCGCACGAGCTCTGGTTGCCACAGTATCTGGTCCGTTTGGAGAAGCCTGCCGCTGTAATGTGTTGTGACAGGGCCTGATTCTTGTGACTAACTGCTTTGGCAGCAGAGATTCTCTGTCAAGCTAATGAACAGATGAGCAGATGAGCGGGATTGACAGTGGATCGACGTGCAATACGAGTGTGACGACCCGCACGACACACACACATGCATACAAATTCTACAAAGAGCCATTTATAGGCGATATGTGTGAAGCCAGAGGACAAGCGGAGAAATGACAGCACCTGGACAAACACAGAGCGGAAAAACAAACGACATAAACATTGTAGCATTCACGTCACTCTGCTCCTTAATTATGTCCCATTGCTTCGGAGAAATCCCCAGACATATTACCCAATGCCTCAGTGAACATGTGTGTAGCTGGTGGGTTGAAGGAGAAATCATATTAATCTTGTTTTCACACGACAAACTGTCATAGGTCAACACGGATAGCATAGAGAAACTAATAAACATTCGATGCAAGTACCCTCCTATAAAATGAGCCATGCATTCTTTCCATACATAAAATACGTTTCACTATAAACACATTAGTTCTTTTCCCAAGTGTGATGAGTCAGGATTCATGCGTCAATCATTCATGAGGTTTTGTCACATGATTGACATTCTTTGCTGTTCTACCCTGCAGCCAAAGAACGTACCCTTGACCTACCTGAGAGGTAGAGAATATAAGTCAAATCCCATAATTGGGTCAGTTATGGTGGGACTGACTGGAATAATGGCAATGGAGAACCCTGATAAAAACAGGGATGTAAATGAAATACGTGCATGACATACACTTTATCACATTTCAGTCACAAAAAAAATGACCATTTTCCTTCCTCTTGACATCTCATGGACTTGGCAAGTTACCCTGCTGGTGTTTGGGCCAAGTAAATTGAGGAAATACCAATTCATACCAATTTATATGTCATGACACTGTGACAGGAACGACACTGGCAACCTGTTAATGCACTTTGGATAATTTAGACTTTTGAACATGATGGAATCCATTACATGTATTGTTAAAACAGTGTAGCTAAATATTTAATGTAAAAACATACAGTTTGCTCTTGTTCGCACAAGTTATCGTACGTACTGTATTTTCTGGGGTATAAGGCGTACCCAAAAGCCTTAATTTTCTTCTAAAGATGTCTGCAAATTTCCCCATTGTGGTACGAATAAAGGTATTCTGATTCTGATTCTGATTCTGATATGCAGGTGCGCCTTATATGTAAATAATTTCGAGCCGCAACATGTCTTGCAACTACTGACTAGAAGAAGTAGTGCTTAACCCTAGCCTCAACTGTAGCACCTTATAATGTGGTGTACGTTATATTTGAAAAGCGTATACAGTATATATATATATATATTGTAATTGTAAAACCATTTTTTTTTTCAAATGAGCTGATAAATAATGGAAAAACAATTTATCTCATGATTTGTCTGATTTCTTTCTGTTACAACAACCTGCCATTTGAGCAACAACAATGCCTATAGATTTTTATTTCCCCTGGATTTAAGCCAATGCTTTGTTAATCCATTTGTTGCATGCACACACTCAAAAAGCGAAGACACACATTAACATTGCTACCATCAGGTTTGTGTGTGAATATCCCAACTTGCAAGGTCTGTACTGGGCGGCATATTACACACTTCCCATTCATCCTCCATTGGTGGACTCTAGCAATCTACAAAAGTAATTATTGGAATGGTTTTGATCCACCAAGCCGCTCACAAATTACATGCAGCCCGGGGTCACCGGGCCAGTGACTCCCAGCGGCATTGTTTTCTTTTGTTTACGCAGCACCATTTCTTTTTTAATCATGATTTTTAGGGATTGCTGCGTGTGCCTCATTGGTTGTGCCATTCTCAATGCTGGCGAAGAGGTTTGTGTAAGCCATTAGGATGATGAAGAGGCCTTTCATAAATACACACCCCTCGGCCAGGCACTGACAGGAGCTTTACCTCAACAAGCCTCTCAAGCACACCGCTCAACATGAGACAACACCCAGTGAAGAGGTCCGCAGGCGATCCCCACTTATGAGCGGTCATGTACAACTTTCCACTTCAGCTGTTACACATTAGGACCAGACAAAAACACGTTGCTTTTTCCAAAGGTAATTATACCACAAAAAAGTGTCAGAAGAATACCTATCAAACGGAGTGAAAATTGTCTTTGCAAAAAAAAAAAAACCCTCTGAAATCTTATCACTTTTAAGCAACGGCCTCTTGGAAATTTCTGAAAGTCTGTTAAGAAGGGTCGTGATTAAACGATTTACAGTAAATTTGATATGTCCTCCAACCCGTTCATGATCAGTCCTGAATGGAAAGTGCCTCTCGCCTGGGATCAGCTCCAGTTACCTGTACCCATAGCAAAGACAAGTTGATTTGGAAAATGGGTTAATAATGTGCGTACAATTCTCTTAAATTTGTGTTTGCAAGACACATGGACTTTAGTGATGGTACTTGTTCAACAGGTGCTGTACTTGTCATTGAATATCAGCCAATACAGTTCAGTGTATGCGGAGCAGGACATGAGAAGACCCAAGAGGGAAAACGTCTTGACTCATTTCTCACTCAGTATTTTGATCTATTTTTAATCATTGGCGCGCATTGCCTAATAGCGTAACGGCCATGCCGGGCTTGGTCCAGATGGGTAAAGTCATTCATCAAAAGGGTAGTGAGAGAGGAGGACAGAACACGAGACAGGAAAAGGAAAAAAGACAGGTACAGGGGGAGGCAAGAGACAAAGATAAAGCGAGAGTACAAGCGACAAGTGAAAAAGAATGAGGGAGCGAGACAGAAATTGATAAAGAGCCAGAGGAGCCACGAGGGGCAGGACAAACTCCTTCCATAGAAGCACTACTGATTAGTTAAAGATGAAAAGCAAAAGAAAGGGTTCTGCTGAGAGAGTAAATAAATGGGATCATGAAAGTAGGCTTGCAAACAAAAATCCAGGCTAGAGTAACAAATAACATTGCACAGTCTTTCATTGAATCTAGTAAGGTAAAAGCCAGTCAAGAAACTGGTAGCAGCTGCTTAATCTACTGCTCAGATGACTAATAAAGTCTGATGGATAAAAGGTGTGACAGGTCTGGAGTGGGATGACCGGACTAAATATATACGCGGAGAGCATTACCACAAAACATATGGCATTTGATCTGCCCTGATTAAATGTTATTCTATGTTGGATTTATGAGCCAGTCTGAAGATTATACTGTTTAAAAACAACCATGGTTTTGAAGGCACACATTAACTTTTATCGTTTATCGAGACATGAAATGAAAATCCTACATTCCAACATTAATCACAATCACAACGCATTACAATCCTACAAAGGTTTCTCGTTTGCGAACAAACGGCGATAAACATTGAAATGAAATGCTATTTGTCAAACTATATGAGTTAGGCAACTGCAAAATGGATTATGAGAAGCAAACAAAAGAGTCATGCAATCAAAGTTACTTACGTTCGTGCCATTTGTTAAGAGGTGGACAGAAGCTAAATAACCCATTACGAGTCATGAATCTATTCAATTTCTGTGTCGCTTGTCCTCAACAGGGTCACAGTTGAGCTGGAGCATTGCCCAATTGACTTTGGGAAGAAAAACTGTACATGCTGGAAATTTATGTTTTAGTGCAGGGTAGTTTGAGTAAGCATTGGAAACAATGACGTTGTATTATATACTCCTTCAGATGTTGTATAATTGTGACAAAGTGCCATATTAAAATACATGGTGAGCTATTTATTGTCAGAACACGGTCAACAGTAGTCAAAACAAGCCTTTCATGTAGCAGAAAATGTAAGTTAAAAGTGCACGATGATGCATGAAATTAAAAGAATGCAGAAGAGAGATTACCATATTTTGCGTACTACAATACGCACCTAAACGCCTCCAATTCTTTTCAAAAGCTGACCGCGGATCTTATAAACCGGTGCGTCTTATACATGGAAAATGTTTTAATATGTTATTTGTTAACAGTGCACCTTATAATGTCGTGCATCTTATACTGTATAAGGAAATGTTTTAAAATGTAATTCATTGAAGGCACACCTCCAGCACAGGCACACAATCCAGTGCGCCTGATTGTCCGGAAAATACAGCACTTAAAATGTTGCATCGATAAAATTTATAATGTTGATAGTTTGACCCTGAAACAGATTATTTCTATTCCCGTGACTTTTAATGAGGAAAATGGTTTCCAAATCTTAGGTCAAACAGTGTCATGAAATGTAGTGTGTTAACCTCTCAGGCGTTTTACTTGTTTTAATTGCTTTTTTTCTTTGTTTGTGCAATTATTCTCAGGGAATCGTCATTTATTCTTTCAGTATGTTCACCTTGAAATTACTCCGGTCCAGACAAGTATGTTCATGTACATCATTGCAATCCTAAAATGATGTCTGTGTATGTTTTTTTGAAGCAGCTTTGCACCGGCGCTCTCATAATACAGAAAATAATTGCAAAAACATGTTACCTGGTGCACATGTGTAGGTCAGGGGTCGCTATGCTGTGTTAACACAGCAACGTTTCACTGCTCAATATTATCATGCTTTTTACGGTTCTGCTCCCAGCACAATAATGAAGCAAGTACAGACAAGCACTGAACGGGAGGTCTTCAGGCCTATGACAGGACTTAAGCTGTCTGTGACTCTTGACCTCTGACTTACGCATTGAGTTGCCATAAAATGTTATTTTTCTCCATGTAAAACAGCAAAAAAACAACCACTGGTTATCTCAAGCAAATAGTGTTAAGTAGTTGCTTCTGCAATTTCTCCTCGTTAAATATTATTCGGTGTGGAATAAAATGACTAGGACATTATTATGCATTGCGGATTGCAGTTTCCAATCACTTTAATGGCAGTGGAGACAATGAACACAATCAGTGGAGCAAATAAAAAGAACGGAAAACGGGACAGGAAGACTGGCAAATGGGGAGAAGAGGAGAAGCTATGGAAAGTACGTGGACGTTTTGACAAAGAGAAAAGCAAAATCACGCACACAAACACACACAGACTCGCAAGAGGAGTATGAAGTAATGAAAAGTACACTGCAGCACCTTCAAGTCCCCAACAGGTAGCACAAACAGAGGAAGACATCTCCCCCATCTAACTCCCTTTATCTCCTCAATGACCACAATAATTCCAATATTTGCCCGCTCCTCCACTTTCTATCTTCCCTTTCACTTGCACAGGCCCTGGCTAAAGTTGCATATCATGTGGTCCATTAAAAATCCAGGGGGTGTGAAGCACTGTGACCAAAATATCCACAGCGCACTCTGTTTCTCTCACCAACTCATGGCCTCAACGCCTCAGGGTAATATCACAATAAGCTCTCCTTGTCCCTGTCCGCCCATGCAGTTTTATAATTCATCTTAATTGAGAAAAACTAGCAAGTAAAGGGGAGCGCTAGAAGGATGTAAAGTGCAGGTCACATGTCTCTGGTGATCAAGGAATGTGTGTATGTTTTCTTTTTGGAAAGGGAATGAAGGAAGTTCATTGCTTCCAAATATATTGACCATTCAACACAGACTATTTTAATTCCCGCTCACCTGGCCCTCTTTCGCTTAACATTGGCAAAACTGAGGTACTTTTGAGATCATATATAGACAGAAGTAAAAACAGATGAGGTTTCAATGTGCTCTTGAATATATTCCCTATGGAGTTGTCATAGCAACTGTTTCATCAGAACTGTATCAAATCATGGCATTAAAAAAGAGCAAAGAAAGAGGAAACAGAAGGTTTGTTTTGTGAGGACCCGGTAGCCTCCTATTGAGATAATCTTGTGTATTTTACTCACCCTTGCTGGCTGATCTCATTGGCTTCTAATGAACATCATTGGCAGAATGCCCATGAAGGTTTGTAAATACCTTCCCGCTCTTTTTAAGAGTTTCTGTCAGCTCTTTTGAGATGTGAAAAAAAAAATTATTTGCATTGTCAAATTTCAACTTTTCTTCCTCAAAAATTCTCTAGATTGCTGGTTGATTGCGGCCTATTTTAATATATGGTTAAACATTTGTGAGTACATTACTGATATTGAATCAATAAAGAACGAGGAGCAAGCAGATATTACATACTGGCTGTTACTCCACCAAGCATCTGCCATAGCTCAATAAGTGAGTACACATTTTGTAAAAATATAGTCCCAGTAGCGTTTGCTTGTATTTTTCTTTTCATCCACGCTTCAAAGCTTGCGCTATCTAGGGCATTGGTCAGCAGTTTTAATCAATTTTGAAAAGACAGGAGCACTAAGGCAGCCAGGATTTCCCAGCAGGACTGTAGAGAGTGGACATTGCAATAATAATAACAACACAAAATCTAATCTGAATTATGCTCTAAAGAGATTAGGTCAGAATAATCCACCAGAATAAACACAAATAGGAATGGGGGGCTGCCACTCCAAAAACTGAACAGAGGAGAGCTCCACTACTTATGGTGTATGCGTACCGGTACTCTATATTGTGGCATTTGGGTTTTATTATTAATGTGATGGTGGTGCTGACTGTACAATGGATTTCTGACCAGGCAGGAAACCGCAAGTGTTCCAGTTGAGTAGACATTAATTCATTTTGGCATCGACAGCCTATTCAACAAGACAAACAAAAAATGCATGCCAGTTACTACTAACTAATATTTGGAATAAGCATGATCAGATGTTCAAAACATCCAATTTAGATTAAAAATCAATGTCAATCAAGGGAGTTGATGGACATAGCTCAATAAGTGAGTACACATTTTGTAAAAATATAGTCACAGTATCGTTTGCTTGTATTTTTCTTTTCATCCACGCTTGCTCCAGGGTTTCGCAACAGTACCATGGCGGTGCGTTACTCAACTGAGAAGAAAGGTCAGAAAGCGGTACACTATGGATGGCCCTGTACAAAAAAAAAAATAACAAACTTAAAAACAGCAGCCAGGAGACATTCTCACTCTGGCATTAGTGTAGCGGTCCACCCTAAGAATCAAGTCTGCAGTAACTATTCACATTCTGCTCACGAGTAGATTAATTGCTAACTAACAGAATTAGCCTGAATTATATAACCACGTTCCACAATTACAATTTGCAAGGTTTGATTGATTCAGTCGTCACTGATGTTGTGTGGTCGGGTTCACGGATCGGCATGGACAAGGCCCGAGGAGACCCTTGAGGTCACCGACTGCCTTTCTGCTGAGTCAGCTATTGTCTAGCATGCATGGCCGCACCACTTCATGTCTATTCAGAGTCTATTCAGCAGCATCAGCTAAGTGAAATAGAAAGAACCTGCACCATTGTCTAACGCAAAGTCTGTTTGAGCTGGGCTCACTTCATCTCCCTGTGAGTTCAGAGAAACAGATAAGTCTCGAAGAATAGGGGCGGATTTACATGCGAAAAAAAGACATTAAACACATTCAGGTCAATTCCAGCTCTCTAACAAGTTGCTTGACCTCGCTGAAGGATCATTGTAAAATGTCTCAAAAGAGAAGCAGAAAATAGAATTCTCATCCATATACATGCTTGTTATTCTATAAACAGAGTATTTCACTTCCCACTCCATTTTAAAGGACACATTTTGATAAATTAAATTATCAAAGTCTAGAAATGGCTGACAACAGATCAGCGACAGTGCTCATAAGTTCCCAATTCTCAAAGGATTGTGTCAGTACATATATGATGAAACACATAAGGCCGTATTCCGCTTCAAAAAGCCATCTGGAGGCATCAACACCACACGAGCACAACTAGTAGTGGAATGCCGTTTAAAGAACCCCCAAAGAGCTCCCTTACAACCTTCCCAGAATGCAAATGTCCTACGGGGCAATTAGAGGTTGAGTCAATACTGGTGTAAGCCCATAAAAATATGCCCTGCAATGATCACTCAGCGACATGACTTGTGGGCAAGATTGCAACACTGGCCTTTAAAAGTGTCATAATTATGAGTCCACACTTAAAATGAATGGTGGGCCTTTGTATTTCTTTCCCACGGGGCCGGATCCAAGCCACGCATATGTTAGTGTCAATGCTGCTAATGAACTAAATGAACTTTCAATCGTACTTGTCAGGCTGTCATAAGTGGCAGGTAAAGACAAGAAGCCTGCAGGGATAAGTGCCTTTTTTCAGATCTTACCCCATCAAGAGGTATTTAGGAAGGTTAGAGGGGCCTGCTATTTTGTTTGTTGAGACAGACGCCTTCATCCAGGATGTCTCTGTGTAATTACACGCTACAGAAGACATTCATTCACGTCCTTTTCACAGAGATAGATGAAAGAAGAGACGCAGGCGTGCAATCAGTCTTTTTTCTTGAACGAGGGGTAGAGAAAGATAATAGAAGGACAAAAGGCACGAGTGTCTGTGAGATCTTTATATACCTCTGTCTGTAGTTCACTTCCCTCTACTGTCTTTCATTCTTCTTGCAGCTTCCTGTTTGCCTCAAGATGTGTCACAGACTGTGACGATACTGTAAGGCCCCCCGCTGAGAGTTTTAAACTTTACACACACCATAACAACCACCATCACTTGCAAAATGTATTCAGAGATGCTGTGAAGGAAAGCATATGAAAGACAAAAGCTCACTTAGCTCTACGCACATGAGCAGATAGATACACATTTGCATTCACATGAATGAAGCGTAAATGGAAATCGACTTTTGTAAACACAGGCTATCATGTTAAGTTCAACATGAGACCCAGCCGCGGTATATTGATCCCGGAAGATCTCCTCAAAATAGTGTTTACTCTGAGAACCATAGTTCAGCTAAGTTTTCTGTTCAATAGTCTCATCTAAATAAAGTTTACAAAGCTTTTTTAATCAATTAGAGGTGTGTTTTCCCTAAAGAAATCCTAAACCAAAATATGAATTGTTGAGGAACAGAACGTTCTGGCAGTTCTGGATGAGGACCCAAATTCAGGAAAGCAAGATGAGGCAGGTGTGCAGTTGAAAATTTTATTTAAAATGAACAAAAAGCCAAACAATGAACTTGAATTGATCAAATATACTTAACTCATTCACTGCCAGACATGTGCAAAAAAGTGTCCATTCCAGTGCCAGGGTTTTTGTCATTGTCACTCAAATTCCAGGACCCACAGAATATTGAGTTGTAAGACTACATAAACTTTCAATGCAGCGTAAGAAACCTTAGACTCTCTTCTTTCATTTGAAAAAAAAGTTATTTCCTAAATTATATGGGTCTAACATGGAAAAACGGGAAATGCTGCTCTCCTGTGGAAGGGAAAAACATTGGCAGAGGTTTGGCCAGCGCTCTATTGGCACCAAGGAAAGACGAAACCCAAACTAATTTGGGAATGGCACTCTACGTCAAATTTTCAATTCCTGAATAAATTTGTGAATGTCAGTAAATGAGTTAATCATCAGACGTCCAAAATAACAAGTGACTGCTCAAAATACCAATAGCATCGGACAGTTCTGAGTAAAGAAAATAGGCACGCTGGAGCTGTCTCGCAAATACCTGACTTGATGAGTTTTTTTGCCTACAATGTAGGAAGCCATGAAGAGAATCCAGTTTGGAACATGTGGATGATTTCAAAATGGGTGTAGCGGCAATGCTGTGGAAATAATCTTACTGTGAGTGCGAGAGATGGAAGGCCTGAAAAATACTCTGAAGGGAAAACATTGAAGTATGGATGGGAAATACACCTCCTGTGGCATCGGCTTGGAACTTTTCAGACAGATCTTTTACTGGAGTTTTTTTTTTTACTGGGACCAATAAAATTAGTATAAAATAGCACATTGTGGTTAATGGAGGTTGTGTACAGCATGATGGACATTTTATTAGCAGGGTGCGGTAGCATCCTGGAGCCTTCGAATGTCTAAGTTACTATGTGGCATCTGAGTCTAGAGGAAAAAAAAACTTCCTGGATGATCGCTGGAAATGTGAAGCTGCCAGGAAAGCTTTATAGACTCCAGGCGGTTCCTATGCTAGACGTAGAAATAGTTTATCATTGTTGATGCTGTGACTTTAGCGGGACAAAAGAAGCAAGCTATGTGTCAATATAGTTTACTGATAGAGATCAAAATATCGGTGAAACGCTACATTCCCTTTCATCTTTCTTCCCCCCTGGTTTTACTGCAGATCCCTTTGCCGCCAACTCTGCAGGACACTGTGTTCGCCTGTCTAA
Source organism: Hippocampus bargibanti (assembly GCF_051943395.1). Lineage (NCBI taxonomy): Eukaryota > Metazoa > Chordata > Actinopteri > Syngnathiformes > Syngnathidae > Hippocampus > Hippocampus bargibanti. The sequence goes on from NC_142746.1 coordinate 15,111,915, forward strand.
CGGAGGTACAAAGGCCTCCGGGGAGAGGGCTACAAACGACCCATCTGCCAAGAAATCTGCCAGTCCGTCTGTCTGGCTCTCCACAGGTATGTCTGTCCCTGCACAAATCCATGTTGCATTTATTAAGTCATGGAAGAGGAGGGCTGGTGTTGGCTGCAGCGTGAAGGTTGAATCCATAGACGGACGGGCATTGCTCAGTGTTTAATGACGCACCATAACTATACCTATTCATCTCCCGCATTACAGCGCTGAAATGCACTGGGAATGGTCTTCAGCTGAACCTATTGCGTCATATTCAATCATAAGTCTTCAGTGAGGCTTTTCCAGTGGCCTTCCATGCATAAGCCGGCCCGCTTTAAAAGTGCACGAAAAGAGATGAACTTTAACCCATGTAATTACCGTTTCGTGCCAGTCGAATGACAAAAAAGGCAAAGTCACTGAATGGGCTCCGAGGAACCAATCAAGTTGAAATAAGACTGTATTTATCTTTTATTTATAAACATGTATACTACATTCATTACCAACACGTGCAATCTATTTGCCACACGTGCACAAACACCGACGCACACACACACGCACGCACGCACACACACACACACACACACACACACACACACACACACACACACACACACACACACACACACACACACACACACGCACACCTTACTGGCTCTATACAGAAGCAGCCATCAGAGCAGGAACACACAAAGTTAATGAACCCTCACCAGTCAGCATGGCTGTCCATCTGCTTTCATAA